>NC_080052.1:5352108-5402108 GCF_026212465.1 Amaranthus tricolor | reverse complement strand
AATGTTAGTTGGACATTTAGAACCCATTTAAAAGTCTGTAATTCATGATGATTCCCACGTCTATTACGTACAGTTTCAAAAACTAAAAGAAAAATGAATATGCAAAGATAATTCGTGAGCGGCAGGATTCGAACTTGCGCGGGCAAAGCCCACATGATTTCTAGTCATGCCCGATAACCACTCCGGCACGCCCACTTTTAACCACTTTGTAATTACTTCGTAATTTAAATTTATATAGACTATCTATAATGAAGGCTTCCTTCCTTCTTAACCACCACTAATTAGTAGGGCTGTAAATGTGGTCAGAAACCTGTTTTACCGACTTGTTACCGACCGATACCGAACCCGTTTTTGACCGAATACAAGTGACCAGATACCGACCGCTACCGAACCCGAATGGTGACCGAAACCGTTTCCGACCTGTTTTACACATACCGAAACCGACCGGTACCGAACTTGTTTTAAACCGAAAACCGTTTTCAACCTGTTTTTATCATACCGTGACCGACCGATACCGAACCTGTTTTCAGACCGAAACCTATTTTCGACCCGCTAATACCCGTTTTTAACCGACCGTTTTTGACCGAATCTATATTGTACCGAACCTGTATTATACCGAACCTGGAACCTGTTTTGTACCGAACCTGTTTTGTACCGAACCTGTTTTGGACCGAACTTATCTACATAATTCTTCTAAGTTGTCAAAATATAATAAAATTTTATATAAAATAGTTAAATTAAACTTAATTATATTATTTCTATATGATAAAAATTAAATTAAATATAAATTTTTATAAAATAAATATATAAATTATAAGTTAATATATATTAACTCAGTAATTTAGTAAAGCCTTTTTCTTTTCTAAAAAATTAAGTATAAATTTTACAAAACTCAGAAATTGCAAAATTACATAAACATAGTTCATACTTTGCAACCAATATAATTACCAAGTTCAGGTTAATTTCCTGACTAATTAATACTGTATTAAAATCAACATATAACAATATAAACCAATACAAAATATTAACCTATGAAATTGATAAACCACTTTCATTTCATTTAATAGTTTAGACGAAATTTAAAATAGATCCATTACATTTTTTTCCCTACCAATAATATAAACATCAATAATCCTAACTACACAAAAAGTCTTTTCCAAATTTTAGTTATGCATAAGAAATTGCAAAACTAAACTAATTAGATTTCTGCCTCAATCTTGGAGAACTCCGAGACCCATTTGGAGAAACAGAACCCTTGTTATCCCCATTTTTTTTACTCCTCTTTTTAGGAGTAACAGACACATTCTTTTCTTTAATTTTCTCAGAAGTATAACTCATTTCATCACTTTCATCTTCTTCCTCCTCTTCAATCACCACCTTAGATCTCCTGCTCCTAGTCCTCAATGCGACACCGCCTTTCAATAATCTGTAAGGAACTGCTCCACCAAACTTAGTGTACCTTAAGATCATATAAAAGTAACAACTTTCAGATACTGAGTATTATGATTAAGAGCATGAGATGGAAAAACGACAGAAAGTTATAATAAATAAAATAAAAAAAATATAAATTAATTATAAAATATAAATTGGGCGCTCAGATATGATAATTTGGTAAAAAACCAAATTACAAGAAAAAAATCTTCATAGAGCACTACACTTACCTGAAGCATTATCATCATGATCAGTGTTATTTTCCTCAATAACACTTAATATCTCCTTCGCATTTTCCTCGGGTTCAAACCCAAATAGCCAATTTCGCGTTGTCACCAAAATTTCAACATTTTTTGGTAACAAAGAAGATCTCAATTTGTTAAGGATCCGACCACCAACACTAAAAGCAGATTCAGATGCAACAGAAGTAATTGGAATGGCTAGAATATCTCTAGCCATTAGTGCGAGTGTTGGATAAGAGGTAGACTGTCCCTTCCAATATTCAAGAACATCAAAACCATCATAATCAACAACAAGAGACATGGCCAAATAAGAGTCCACATCACCTCTCGCCGTCCTAGATGCAGAAATACGAGGAAAATCATGACGTAACTTGCGCATTTGGAACGGACGAGGAGGACCAAGGTTTGACGGAGAGGGTGCAACAGGAGCAGATTGAGTGGTATTCATATAACATTCATATAAAGCAACAAACGCAGCAAGCACATCATTTACCTTTTGTTCAACCGCAGTAGGTACATACAGCATAGAATAATAATCACTAAGGAAAGTCATCTTAAAACGTGGATCAAGTAAAAAGGCAAAAGACAGAACCATAGAATGATCGGACCAATATTTATCAAACATTTCCCACATAGGAGCAGCCATCTTTCTCACAGCATCACTAGGATCTTGGTGGGAATCAGTCAAAATCTTTTCAATACATATTATGCAAGAAAGGTACAAATTTGCAGTGGGATATTTTGAACCAGAAAAAAGCTTGGTAATCTCATAGAATGGCTCAAGAAAATCACAAATATCTTGAATTGTATCCCACTCATTCTCAGAAATAATATCAACATCAATATCCCTTTCACGAACAAGATATAAATCAATAGCATCCTTTACCTCAAGAGCCCTATGAATCATGTCATAAGTAGAGTTCCATCTAGTGGAAACATCCAAAACTAATTTACCCTTTGATTGCAAACCTTTATCAATTTTAGCTTTCTCAAAATTTGTAAGTCGAAAATCAGAAGAATCAACATATATAACAACCGCACGTAACTTAGTCACGGAATTATCAACAAGTTTAAAACCCTTTTTAACAATAAGGTTCAAAATATGAGCACAACACCTTATATGAAAATACTTGCCATCTAAAGGGAGAGGAGAAGAGGAGTGCAAATCACGTTTTAGTTTTTCAACCATCCTATTATTAGAGGAAGCATTATCAAGTGTGATTGAAAAAACTTTTCTACCTATATTCCAGTCATTCAACAAACCTTTCACAAACATGAATATAGATTCACCATCGTGGGGTGGGGGAAAACGGCGAAAATTTAACAAAAGGGAATGCAATTTATAATCATCATCGATGAAATGGGCAGTAAGGGCAAAATATGAACGCGAAGTACATGCTGTCCATCCATCACAAGTTAAGCATATACGACTCTTACAAGATTGCATATTGTCAAATACTAGTTTTTTGTACTTTTCATGTTCACCCATTACGCATTTAGTTATCGTATATCTAGACACATCTTTGACATTAGGATTTAACCAACGATGCAATTCTCTAGTTTTAATATGCTCTACCATACTCAAACAATATCCATGATATAATATCGAATCAGCAAACTTAAGCACGTAAGTATCATGATCATACACAACATTAGCGTTTGGGTTATTTTTTATGAACTCTTTATAACCTTTACAGCCCTCAGTATGACGTTTATAATTAGTTGTACCTGCACTACCTGGTGCTGCCGCCTCATAATCGCAGTATTTACACTTTACCGTCCGTACGTCATTGGGGTACGATACATGGTACTGATCCCAAACCGGTGACGTAATTTTTTTATGTTTAACAACTCTTCTTTGTTCGGGGACAGCCACAGCAGGGTCAGCCATACCTTAAAAAAAAAAAATTAGAGCGCAAAAAACGACTTTAAAAACATCAAGAAGATAAACAGTACATTTGAATTTATATTAGTCAGACCAAAATTTCCTATAAACATCAAGAAGATACTTTAATCAAAATCAGTCAATATGAACAAAATTTTAGAACCACCATTTTAGAGAGATAAATAGTAATGAGTTTGGTTCAAGAATACCGAAGTCAAGTCTACTATAGAAGAAGTTTCTAATCTAAATCTTTATTGGAGAAAAAGAATGAAAGATAAATGGGTAGTTGAAGGAGATTGCCATACAAATCTCCTTTATTCAAAGGTTAAGTAAAGACAAGTGAAGAGGTTGATTTAGTATTAAGATCTTATCAAACATTCATCATACGAACAAAATTTCAGAACCACCATTTTGTATGAATCTAGCAACTGATTTAGCAAATTAACCCAAACATTCATCATACGAACAAAAAAATAGAAAACAACCCAGAAAAAAAAATTAACAAAAACCTAGAATTGAACATGAACAAAAAATGAACAACAAAGAAAAAAAAATACAAAATACCTGGATTAGAGACGAGACGAGAGTAGAGAGAGAGATATCAGTGAGTGAAAGAGACGAGCCCGATATCAATGAGTAGTAGTACTGAGTAGAGACGAGAGTAGAGAGAGAGATATCAGTGAGTGAAAGAGAGAGAGAGAGCCGTTATGGACAGCCGTGTGAGGAGAGAGTGGAAAATGAGGAAAGTGGATGAAAGTTAGGGTTTGGGCTTATCAACGGTTTAGATTAGATCCCTTGATCTAACGGTTCATATTAGTTTTTTTTTTTTTTTTAAATATATTAGAGTATGTTTAATCAATGGTTTAGATTAATTGATTTCAAAATGAAGGGTTATGATTTATCATGCCTTTTGCCAAGTTGACAATCCATGTATTGAGGTTGTGCACCAATGGGATAATCTTATGTGTTTTTTTTTTTTTTTACAACTAAATTTTTTTTTAAAATATGAGTAATTCATTGATTTAATGGTTTCTAAATAAACTTATTAATTTTAATAAATAAACCTCTTTCTTTCTTATTTCTAAAATATATATATATATATACTTCTAATTATGCAACTATTATTTTATTTGCCAAAAAAAAACAATGTTATAATGTTATTGGTATTTATATAATTCTATATTGAAATTGAAAAGTCTATAAATTACACCCAAAAAGATAATCGTTAGAATAATTCACGAGTTGATTTATCAAATAGAAATAATTAACATGATATGATCAAATATATTAATTAATTATAATCGATTTATCAAGTTGAAATAACCAGACCTATGATCAAACATATCAACGTAGATGGATTTACATGTTAACTTGTCATGATTGACTTAGATAGGACGAAATAGAATGAAAAACCAATCAATTAACTTAGATCGCTGGCAGCTAGATTGATTAGATAGATTGATCACATTAGCTTAAAATAACACACCCATGGGCTAACAAGGGTCAATTCAGATCAATGATGAAGATAGATTATTAAGACAATCTAACAAACTCACATTGTGACTGTAATAACATGTTATGATCTATTAATTAACTTAGCTTAGACGAAGTTGATTAGTTGAATATATATATTAAACTCATAACTTAACCACATTTATAAAAACTTGATGTGAGGTTTCACCTTCTATCATTCTCAACATTGATAACAACATGATTTATCAAATTGAAAATAATTAACCTGATATGATCAAATATATATCAATTATAATCAATTTATCAAGTTGAAATAACCAGACCTATGATCAAATATATTAATTAACTTAAATAGAGTTCGTTTAAAATCAAACTTATCAGCGTAGATGATCGATTATTTAACTTAAATAGAACGAACTATAATGAAAAACAAATCGAATAACTTGGATCGACTTTATAATACATTGTTGACTTCATCCACGCAGTAAAATAAGATCTCGTATAAACTTAAACGGTTTAGATATATGAGAACAAGTCATATCATTATGACCGATCACATTAGTTGAAAATAACACACCCCATGGACAAACGAAGGTCAATTCAATCAGTGATGAAGATATATTATTAAGACAATCTAACAAACTTACATTGTGACATTAATAACATATTATTGTTGTAAATTGTAATTGTCTAATTGATATTAGATGAAGTCGATCAATTAACATGTTATGATCTATTAATTAACTTAGACGGAGTTGATTAGTTGAATTTGATGTCATAAAACTCATAACCTAACGACATCTATAAAACTTGATGTGAGGTTCCACCTTCTATATATCATTCCCATCATGGATAAACGCATGATCAATGACATTATGAGGCAACACGATGCGATTTTTTACCAAATTGGAACAGAATAATTGGAACATAATTGAACTGAATTAAATCATGGTTTAAATGAATTGAACTGAACCGATATCAACCAAATTAACCGGAATATCGGTTTAACTGAATTGAACCGAACCGATACCAACCAAAACTGAACTGAACAGAACTGAATCCCGGTTCAACTAAATTGAACTGAACCGATACCGACCAAAACCGACCGATTGTGACCGACCGATTCTGACCCGCATACCGATTGTGACCGACCGATTACCGATTTTGACCGCCCGGTTATGATCTGTATACCGATTACGACCTGCAAAAAACCGTTTTTGACCGACCGAATGTGACCTGTTTCCGGTAATGACCGGACCGATAAATACCGAACCTATACCGACCGACACCCGCCAAGGAAAAAAACCGGATTCGACCGGATACCGAATAAACCGACCGATACCGAAAGACTTATACGACCTGCTTTTGACCGACCGTTTTTTACCGAACCTGTTTTTGACCGACCTGTTTCCGACCTTTTAACCCGTTTTTACAGCCCTACTAATTAGGGCTTTAGAGGTTTACCTTGTTAAGTAAAAATTCAAAACCAAATTAAATTAATAATTTGGTTTGCACTTTTTTCTGATTTGTTTTAGTTTCAAATGGAAAAAAATTAATCTAGTTAAAAAAAATCATGATCAAACCTTATTTAATATTTCAATTTTAAATATTTAGTTGAGCTAATTTGGTTTCATGGTTTGTTTTGGTTATTTTGAGTTTCATTTAGGCTTGATTTGGTTTGATATTAATTTGATGCGAATTTTAATTGAAAATTTCAAAACGGATTTTAATTTGATTCGATTTTGCCTTGTTCTACAAGACCTCGTTTTCACTTTCTTACAATGGCGTTGATTGAAGGTGAGGATAGAGAACACTATACATAATCTAGTAAGTGTTGGCTAGAATTCAAATGTCATTATTCTTTTAGAAGCTTAAACGCAATAAATTATAGCAAACTTTCCCAGATCAAAATCAGCTCATTATAGCACTTTTTAGGTATACCCTTTTGCAACTCTCGTTGATATTTCATATCATATCATACAATAATCGTGCTTGCATCCTTTAGCTATCCTTTTAGAAGAAATCGCCCACAGCTACTTGATGGCTGCTATGTTCCGCGAGAAGAAGTTTTTGAAGTTTAACTTACCAATGAACATGGGTAGGCAAACCTTCTCACATGCAACCAGAGCTCACATCACAAATCAAGTATAAGGAGAGAATCTCCATTGTGCTCAAGAAATTGGCAAGACAAAAAAAGGTAACCTCAAAAGGAAATAAAGTTTCAAATTTTCATTCATCACCAACAATAGAATATAAATTTAGCTCACATCACAAATCAAGTATTTCAATATTCCGTCTTCAAAAATATTGAATAAAAGAGAAAAAAAGACTATCCCCTATCGGCACAAACAACTTCATCAGTCAAAGCCTCCAAGGAGCAGACGTTTACAATCCAAGAGACCTATCACTCCGAACAGGCATCTAATCACCCCTCAAATCAATAGTTTCTCAATAGCGTCCTGCATTTGATAACCAAAAAACCACTCAGAGATTCAATTCAGACTTTGTTCAAGAAATCAAGAATAAAATAATTAATGGCTAATGGGTATCAACTATCAAAAATAGAGGTTACCTTGAGTTGTTGGATCTGCGTTTTCAATTGACTTCCTTCATTAGAGGTAACAGAACAAGCAATCACTGGCCTAGTTACACCACATGCACGGCCAAGGGCTTGCTTTGAGGGCACAAAAACATATGGAACATTCTGCCAAGAGGAAAATAATGTTGAGAAATATTGCAGTTTGAAAGTAATTTTCTATAAGCTGAATCCGACATAGCAGATTTTACAATGCGAGCATCATCGAATAGAATTCTACTTGGAATCGACTATGAGGATAAGATCGAATTGGTAAGATTGAATCATGGGAATGTACGATCGTACAAATGAACTTTAATATGTTAAAATGTTGAGTCTACTCATAATAATTTTTTTAAGTTCAAATTATGATATAAAATTTCTCTAACTTCATTATAAGGAATGAAATGGAAAAGCTTTCAATAATTAGTTAAAACTTCAAATCAATACAATTTTTTTTATTTTTTCTTTGTAAATATGAAATATTTTCGAACGTATTTGTGTATGTAAAATATATTAGTTCAATGTGGTGTACAAGAAAAATCAATTATAAATTAGACTAAGGGGGCGTTTGGTTGGGGGTCTTAAGAAAAGGGAAAGGGAATGAAAATACCCTATTCCCTTTGATGTTGTTTGGTTTCCATTTTCAATGATTTCCTTTCCCCCATTTCAGTTTTAGGTTTACCCAAATGAGGTAAACCTCATTCCCCACCTCCCCCTCCACTTTTCCTTTCCATTCCCTCCCTCATTCAGCAACCCTACTGAAGCAGTACTCGCGCCTCCTTCCTCACCATTTTTCTCCTTCCTCGCGCCTCCATCCTCACCAAAATCGTTGGCATCTCCTTCCATTCGTCGCGCCTTGTTCATCTTCCTCAAGTTCTCATCTCTTCCTCGCGCGTCGTTCCTCCTGCTGCCTCCATTGTCAAATGTAAATGCAGACATAGGGTTCGTTTGCTTCTTTTCGATGTTTCTCTCTTTTTCGTCAAAACAGGATTCACAAATCACAACCCAGAAAAAATCAATAATTGTCTCACTCTTTCCGAAGTAGTTGTACTTCAATTCTCTATCTCTCTTTCGTTTCATCTGCTTGAAAAAACCAGACAAAAATGGCAGCGGAAGCATCTAGATCTAGTTTCAGTGCTGGTTCTGCAGATTCTTATCTTGGTAGTTTGATTAGTTTAACTTCAAAGTCTGAAATCCGTTATGAAGGCATTCTTTTCACCATTAATACCGAAGAGGCTAGCATCGGTGTTGTTATGCTGTTGATTATTGTTTGGATCTTTTTTTAGGCTTTTGATGTTTATTCTGAATGTTTGTGTAAAGGATGTGAAATGTTGATTTGTTGAGTTCTGGTTTGGCTTGTGTTTCTAGAGTGTTCTTTTTTCTTTTTTTTTTCATTTACTGATGTTTTTGAATGTGTGATACTTTTGTATTGTTTCCTGATTTGAGGTAAATTTGGTTTGAGGTTTTGTTTGATGTCTGATGCCTGATGCATTAGATTACTGGTGAAGCTTGTTTACAAGCATTCATGAAAGACATGAATGTTCATTTTTCAAGTTTATCATATAACAACTACTTATTTTTGGAGAAAATATAAAAGAATTTAAAAACTCAAATTTTAATTCCTTAATTTGAACCAAACAGTCACAAAGGGAATCATTCAGCAGTTCATTCTGTTTCCTGAACACAACCAAACGACTAGGCTAAATTAGGGGAATCCATTCCTTTCTCCTTCATTCCCTTTCCTCATTCCATTCCGATTCCCTTGTGCGAACCAAACACCCCCTAAGTTTGATAGATCGAATCGTAGGATCGATCCTACCATTCAAAATTGTATTCCAACTGAGATCGTATGATTCTACCAACATTACAATCCTATCTACCATGCACATCAATCGCTTATCTTTGGATCGTACAATCTAGGATCGTAAATTAGAATTGAGATTTTAATAACAATGATCATGATGTTATCTGTTATAGAATTATAGTTGATTATTATAAGGACAGATGTGATCGGAAGAAAACCATAATACTGAGTTTGCCCCTCAACGTCAAAAAGCTCTTACTTTAGCAACCAAAATGGAGCAAGCTTGAACAAGACTAAGAGGGTGCGCAATGTCAAAGATATTGATAGCTAAACCTTAAAATCACTCCAAGATAGAGCAAGTAATGAGGCTATGGATCCCCTTAAAAAATAAAGAAGATAATTAATGGTAGATCTTAGGCCAAGAGTTAAAGAGGACCAAGGTTATTACATAAATAACTAGGAGACCAAAATTTGAACATACAACCTCTGGTTCAAAAAATTAAATTAAATTATGGAGCCACACTTTCTATTGTAGATATATTTGATATCATAAAATGACACAAAGAGTCGGGCACCTTTAAGCCCATTTTAATTAAAACCCACCCCTTCAAACAACAATCTTTTAATAATCTTGGAAATAAAAACTAGCAAACCATTTAATTTACGCTGAATAATTTATTAAAAACAGCATTAAAGTTTAGATCATTTATAAATTATAGCCGCAATGTTCGTTATTTACAAGTTACAACCACTATAAATCAATAAGCGCAAGCATTTTAGTTAGAGTTTAAACTTACCTTTGACTTTCCAAAATACATTTGACGTAAATCACTTCTAACCCATTTTCTTCCCATCACCTTCTCATCTCCGTTCTTTCTCCAACCTAAAGCTTCAATAATGACAATTTCATTCTCCTCATTCCTCTTCAAAGTCATCAATCTCTCTTCTTATTTTTTCCCTCACAAATCAAAATCCTATTTTATTCTCTCGAGAAACTAAGAATCTTTAAGCCTTGAAGATTTTTTCTAGGGAAACTAAGAAAAGATTATTTTCTCTTGTTCTTTCTTCAATCTTTCTCAAGCTTCAACCTTCAAGATTTCGTCTGGAGGCTACTCAATACAAAGGTTAGAGGTTGGGATAGGTCATAGCTAACTTGAGGAAATCAAAGGTAAGTTTAAGCTCCAGCATGTCATCTTTACCAAAATTCAATAACAACGCTACAATGGTTGGGCTTTCTGATTTTTAGTGTCTATCATTCGTACATAATAGAACTTTGCGTCTATAATTTATAAATGACCTAAGCTTAAAGTTTGTTTTAAGTAACTTAATAGTTCCCATGTTTACCATATTAATCATTGTAGTCCGTAAATGATCTTTAAAATACATTAAGAAATAAAGATTTTGGAAGCGTATTGAAACAATTCAGAAATATCAAATTCTCATATCATAATATTAAAGTTTCGGGAAAAAAACAGCATCGAATATTCATATAGAAACAAGGAAACAAAGCAGTTTTATTAACAATATAAATACGCATACCTTGTCTTCAGCAAGTAAAGGAAGATGCAGAAGAATTTCCAAAGGCTCAGTGTCAGCAGCCATAACTACAAACTCAGCAATACCTCTATTCAGAGTTTTTGTTGCTGCAGATTCGAATAAACAAACAAGATCAAAATCCACCAAAAACAAACCCTAAAATTCACAAAAAATTTAAAGAAGTTTAATCTTGAACAAGTTTAACCTTCATTAGCGCCCTTTTTAAGTTGCTTGTAATTAGCAGCTTGTTGAACAAGGTCCATAATTGTAATTGTTAATTGAGCATCTGCCAATGGGTATGCTTTTGGATTCACGGCTTCCCCTGTCTACGCCCAAATTAACAAAAAAAAACACCAGAATATGATTAATTCATTAATCTTCAATAATCAATTAATAAGCATATAAAAACAAAAATCAAATTTGGAAGAGTTCAAGAAGAGAAATTACCATGGTGGCTGAAGAGAGGGAATAAGGGCTTTTCTCCTTGTAGAAGTATACACAATTATTAAGCAAGAAAAGGGCAGGGGTTTAATAAGGGAAGAAAAGTGTTGAACTTTATAGGAAGATTTTCCTTTGGTGGGTCTGCACTTGCAGGATGCTTTTTATATATGCATATTATTGGAGCGAGACACCGTCGTCTAAGCTTATTTGTTTTGTTTATAAGAAACATTGGGCTAAACCATACTTGACGATCTGACATTTATATAATTTTATATCGAACTTAATTTTTATTTACTTTAAAAATAAATTTATAATTATGTAAAAGTCTAACATAAATACAAAATTTGATTTCAAAATAAACTCAAAACACCTGTTTTAAAATCAAACCAATAATTCAAATGAATACCTCTAAAAATTATAGTTATGAACCGTAAATAAAGACTACAAAAAAGTCTCATATTAACTTGGTGCACAACATTATTCCTATACCCTAATCTTCTATTGCTTATTTACTACTTACTACTCTCGTAATTGATCACTCTTCTTTTCACTAACTCACACTCTCTAACTCATACTCCTTAAATTTAAGATTAGTCCATAATATTTAGTGGCACTAAGTCCTAAAGACGACCAGGGTCTGCCCTAAAGATAGGCCCAAAGGGCAATCGCCCAAGGCCTAAACTTTAAAAGTTGTATTAGTCCATAATAATGGTGTTTCTATTTTAGCGTCATCTACATTTTACGTGAGTGTCAAGGACAAATCGTCAGTTGATGCTAAATTATTATACTCCAGGCGAGTACATGAAATATGCTTGACTACTCTAGTTTTACGATTGGTCTTTTCAAATGCAAGTGAGTAGATAGCAATCGAGATGCGTAAAAATGATGACCCTTGAGGATTCACTCTTATATATTTAATTCATTTGTGTGATAGTGAGGAGCCATTTGTACTAACTACATAAGCTAAGCAAGCATTCTACACTGTAGACCATATTGATAAAAAATAATCTATTGTTGTACCAGGAAAAAGAAGTATCCATGGTATAGATGATGTTGATGATGAGGAAGAATATGATACTTTTGGGGACTCCTCGCCTTTTATTAATCTATAATCCGTGGATGAATACGATGTAGATGTTGGCTACATGCGTGTATATCACATTGAAGAAATACCTTTGAATTAAATGACATACAAATTATGATCTAATTAGTAATTATTATATAGTTTTGAGGCTTTTGATATGGTTCAACTATGCATACAACACTAATAAGCAAATATTATAGTTTTAAAATGGTTAAAATTGAAAAAATAGGCATGTGTATGAAATTATGCCTCAAGATGCCTTTTTAAGGCTTTTAAAGTTTTTTATGCTACTAACTTGCTTAAACAGGGTCAAAATTGATTTGTTTGACATTAAACTTGACAAACAACACTAATAGTATATATTATTATTAAAAAAAGGCATATGTATGAAACTATGTCTCAATATGCCTTTTTAAGGCTTTTTATGCTACTAACTTGCTTAACTAGGTCAAACTTGATTTTTTGACATGAAACGTGGCGTACAACACTAATTAGTATATTTATTTTGTTTTGAAATGTTTAGAATTGAAAAAATAGGCATATATTTGAAATTATGTCTCAAGATGGCTTTTAAGGCTTTTTTAGCTTTTTTTTCCATCAACTTGCTTAAACAAGGTTACACTTGATTTGTTTAACATGAAACTTGGCACATAACACTAATTAGTACTTGAATGTTATTTTCGAAATGGTAAGAAATGAAATAATAGGCATATGTATTAAAATCATGTCTTAAAATTTCTCTATCTTTTATTCCTACAGAAAATCAATTAGTTGATATATTTACAAAACCTTTAAGTCCTGATCATTTTGCATATATTCGTATGGAACTTGGAATGTTAAATGATGTTGCATGAACTTAGGGGGGGAGTAAAGGTACAATAATTACTAAATTCTAAGTATGTATTTAGGGGAAGTATTTCAATTTATTTGCATGATTAGTTTACATGTAAAATTTATGATTGTATATACGTGTCCTTATTTGTACATATATTTAAGGGTTGAAAATTAAATTTCAATTTCTTAAAAATATGTGTTACATATATAAAATATAAAATATGGGGTTTTTAAAATTAAATACTTTTAATTAATAAAGGATATTTAAATTTCTTAAACTAAATTTGTGTGCTATATATTGGACGTCAACCATGTCTTAAATTCTTGTTCATGGACTTATTCCTAATTTAACTAGTTTTTAATTAGGTTCATGATTACCCTTCTTTTTCATCCCCTCACGTCACTCAAACACCTCACAACCGGTCAAGTTTCACTCACATCCAATATTGCTTTTTTCCAAGTTGTCAAATCACAACTTTATGATGTACATATCCATTGTACTTCATTTCTCTTTTTAAATGCTTGTGAACCGTCCCTTCCCTTATTTCATTCCAAATTTTCTGATTTTGTCCATCTTTTTCAAGAAATCCTTCCTCTCCTTTTCAAGCTTTCAAGAGTACATCCATGGCTCCCAAAAGAAAATTAACTCATTCTTCTATAAAATCAAAAAAGGAGCATCCTCAAAATCTATAGGGCTTAAAACTCCAAATCCGTCCATTCCCTCACCTCTTACTTCTTTAAAGGTTCCCAAAAATTGATTTGAAAATCATACAGCTTTTGGACGATGGATTGACAATTTCAAGCATCATTCTTTGTCTTTCGTTGATTTTCTTGACTATAATTTCTTCCGATTTGAAGATCTTGAAGTTGTTTTTTCTTTCATCCAAACAACTCCTGGTAAGTTGTTAGATCCAGATTTAGTCACTTACCCCATTCTTGTTAAAATCTTCAATTGCAATTTATCTTTCATTACAGTTGATGGGTACCCAGCTTTGAGAAGTTTTGTTAAAGGCCAAGAGATTGTGATCTCTAAAACCCTAATCAATGACTAGCTAAAATTCTCGTTTGATATGGACGATTCCACCCCCAATTCCGTGGCTCTTCAAAAATGCCAAAGATATGTTTGTTCTTGCCTCTCATTCTGATATTTCTCCAACAAAACAACTTACCCACAATGGGTTGAATCTTTGTGGAAAGTTATTGCATACCATTCTTGTTAAATCCCTTTCTATTAATGTTCTCCCTCTCCTTGGTATTTTCAAAGTCCATGGTAAGTATGAGTTATACTTACACTTATCACTGTCCGAGAAAGAGGATCTTCAAAAGATCCACGGTAAGAAGCTCTCTCGTCTTGAACTACAGCTCAAAAAACACACCACTCATTCACGCCTCCAGTGTCTTAATTCTGAGGTCAGTGAAATGAAAATGTCCATCCTTGTTTTACACGACAAAGTGTCTACTTTAACCTTTATGTTAGACACTTTCATGAAAGAAATGAAAGGTATGGTCGTTGAAGATGTGGTTGTGGAAGAAGAAGAAGAAGAAGAAGAAGAAGAAGAAGAGGGAGAGGCTGATGAAAAGAAGGAGAAGGTTGCCAAGGAAGAGAAGAGGAGAAAGAAGAAGAGAAAGAGGAAAAGGAGACGTAAGAAGAGGAGGTTGCCACCCCAGTCAAATAAGCATCACCACCACCAACTGTTGAGGCTACTTCAATAGCTAAAGTGACTATACCCCCTGGTAAACCGAAGGCTTTCAAGAAGAGGAAGACTAGGTTTAGGAAGTAGTTTAATATGTTGGTTTGATGAACATTTTCTTTATTTATTTTGGCAAACAATTAGTTTTTTGAAAAAATACAATCCCAAACATGTTAATCCCTGTTTCTTTTTTGTGAAAGTCAAAAAGGGGGAGAATTTTTTTGGTTTGTAATAGTTTAGTTTTTATTTTGCATTGTAGCTTAGTATATCGTAGCTTAATTTTGCATGTTGATTGCTTAATTGTTTTGATTGTTCATGTTCATGTCATTTTAAATTTGTTCATGCCATTTCATATTCTTCATGTTCATGTTGATGGTCATTCAAATGCTTGTTGGTAATCATGATTTATTATTGATGATATGATCACGTGATATTAAAATGTTGATATGATATTACAATATAAGATATGATGTTACAATTTAATATTGATAATTACATCTTTGCTTGTATTGTGGTTGGATATTCGTTTACTTGTGGTTTTGGATAATGGTTTATTGTATTAATGATTTTTTATCCATGCATGTATTATTATTGGTTTATTCTTATGTTATATCAAATTCACTATTCTGATTTGAAACAGTTTTTAAAGTCTTGAAAAGTTTCTACTTAATAATAACTTAATATGTTTTATAAAATATCTAAGTGTTTGTTCTTATCATTCATCTTCACCTAGAAATATGATTTAGGAAAATATGGTTATGACTTTAATCAAGGGGGAGATTCAAGACTCAACTCAGGGATAATAATTCAAAACACACATTAAATTAAACAAATAAATTAAGTAATTATAGTTAGTTGTTTAAGTAGGTCCAAAATCATATTAGATATAAAGTGGTTAATTGATAAATATTTTAAGTCCAAAAGATGTTGAATAAAGTTTGAATTAAAAAGACTTGAGTTAATTGTCTTTATAAGAAAAGGTTAAATTTAGATTAAACATAAACATGTGTTTGATAAGTATTTAAGTGTTATTACTCGTTTTATTACTTGAATATTTGAATAAATAATTTTCTTGGCAAACAAGTTTTACTAATAATAGGTTTTCCTATAAGTGTGGAGTTATTTTTAACCTTACCTAAAAATAGGAAAAAGAATTCAAATTAAGCTAAAATTTAGGAACTTAATATGGCTTACCTTATCCGTTAATATAATTTGAATATTTAAATTTTAAATGTCTTGTATGAGTATTAACATGGCTAAACATAAAAAAATTGAAATAGCCAAAAATAGTATCAAAAACGTGTTTGGACAAGTCTTAAGTGAAGCATCAGTTTTACTTGCAGGTCAGAGTTTTGAAGATTGGCCTAGATTGATCAGCTTGGCGAGATTATAGGATGAAGCTTCCTTGGTTTACAAGACTATGTTGAGGCGTGATATATATATATATATATATATATATATATATATATATATATATATATATATATATATATATATATATATATATATATATGTTAAAAATTGATTATTAATTTTGTTTTGAATTAATTAATCACACTTAGGATGACAAAAGATCATTCTTGGATGTATGCTAGCATTGAATCGTCAGAATTTATTGATGGGGTATTTATAGTATTGTCGTTGAACATCAAGTTAGGACGGGGGGAGTTGGTTGTTATTTTCCATGTGTCAAGTGTGGTAATAGGTAAATAGTGTTGACATCCTTAGGGAGCACATACTTTGACGTGGGTTTAGGCCTCAATATTATGTTTGGGTTTGGCATGGTGAGGAGGCAGTTTACAAAGAAAAAAGTGGTGTTGAGGATGTCAATGAAGATATAGATCGTGTTGATGGGTATGAGACAGATGAAGAGAATGTATATCGTGTTGATGAGATGATGGAGGGGGTCGAGGATGAGTTAGGAAAACATCCTCGTGTTTTTAACTTGTTGACAGAGGCTTCTCAAAAGCCTTTGTACCCTGGATGTACAAAGTTCACCAAACTAAAAATTGTGTTGACAATTTTCAACATTAAGTCAAAGTTTAATTGGAGTGACACTGGTTTCACAATATTATTAGAAGCGTTAGGTGAGATGCTTCTTGATGGAAATGAACTTCCAAAGTCAACATATTATGCCAAAAAGCTCATGTGTCCTTTCAGCTTAGAGTACCAGAAGATTCATGCGTGTCCAAATGATTGTCTATTGTATTAGAATGAAAATGAGAACTTAGAAGAGTGTCCTAGGTGTGGGATATCACGTTACAAGTGTGAAGGAGCTCGGGATGCTAAAGGGCCCCCAGCTTAGGTGTTGTGGTATCTTCCAATAATACCTAGATTCAAGCGCTTGTTTTCTATAAAAAAAGATGCGTTAAATTTGAGGTGACATGCAGATAGGGAGAAGAAAGGTCACTTGCTCACACATCCATCTAATTCTTCGGAGTGGAAGAGTATTGATAGGTTGCACAAGACATTTGGGGATGAAGTTCGTAATTTAAGGCTTAGACTTGTGTACAGATGGAATGAATCCATTTGAATTAAGAACTAATATGCTAAGGAATGTGTTCAAATGAAGACTAGGAGAAAGTTTCAGGACTTAGTAACTACTTTGAACACACTCAAGCATGAGTATACAAAGGAAGAAGAAAGGATGAAACTAAGCTCAGCTTATGAGCTGATGGGTGTTTCTTCCATTAAGAACCTTAGGGTATTTATAGCCGATTTCAAGTGCTCATCCACTTGCTTTCATGATGATGGTAGAGATGGTCCAACAAGCAACCTCCTCTATCACTAGAATTAGATGCACGGGAGTAGGAGGGTTGAAGCATACAAGGGGAAAGATTGGAGGAAGCATGAGGCAAGAAATCACGGGTCAAAAAGAAAACAGTAATCTGCAGACCTAAAACAGTCGGGTCGACTGGTCCTGGTCGACAATTCGACTAGTTTGAATCCGGTGCGCACTGCATCTTTGAAATGCCATAACTTGGTTGTTTCTTATTGGAATTGGGCATGTGACAAGTCATTTCATGACCCAACTTTAATCTCCAATAAATTGACTTCCCTTTTGTCACCAACTTAGTTCCTAAGGTCACTAAGCCTCCGAGAGTAAGAGGATAAATATAATTAGTGCCTGTGACTGCTCGATAATAAAGGAAAACCTACAAAAATTGGCAAAACAACAAATACTGTACCAAAAAGTGTAAAATCCTCTAAATAAGCATAAACGGACTATATTAAAAGAATAAAGCAAAAGAATGGCATAAATATGAGTCAAAATTAGGGAATAAAATGTACATATAGCATGCGTATCACATAATCAAACCAAGCATGTGGAAGTCGACGTGCATTTCATTAATGAAAATTTATAAGCAAAGATATTGAGCATTCCGTTTATCCAATCAAAAGATGGAACCACTCTGAGATACTTTACACAAGTTAAGTGTTGAATATACTACGACCCAACTTAAAAGGAAATGTTAGAAAACAAGAAACTAAATTAAAAAAGAAAATATTCAAATTATATAATTTGTTATCAAATCCCTTAATTCTAAGGATTATCATTTGCCTTATTTACCTCTATATAGTAGTAGATATTCACAAGTATGTCGGTGGAATAATTAAGCAATAATATAAAAAATCCTAGCACTTATTTCTGTGCACTCTTATTTTTATCCGAGCATGCTAGAGATGAGATGGGATGCAAATTACAACCCAACCACTATGCCTAATCCACTATCACCTAGAAGTAAGCTAAAAATGTATGAAACATTCAGAGCTCCTAACCACTATTTGAAACAAACAACCCCTTACACGAACCACCTAAAGAACACGACCCTCTTTCATGGGACAAACATAAAGGGCCATTGATAGCCACACATGGGATAGTGAAGTTTCTCGTTTCTCTTTAACTTCTTCTCACAAGGGACCTTTTTGTATTTACATATATTTAAATGATAATTTAATTAAAAAGATAAATTTTTTATCAAATGGAAAATTGTAAACTAAGTTAAATTTTCTTGAGTTGTGTTTTTGCTTGTATTAGCAAACTAGATCAGAGAAGACATAAATTTGGGGCGTCAAGTTGCTTATATGAGCAAGTTGCTTGTATAGTGATGACAACGAATCTTGGACACAGCTAGGATCTATGTACTTGAATATGTTTTGGTCAATTCAAGCTAATTTTCTTGGTAAGCTTGTTTAACATATGGGTTTGGTTCATAATGCAAGTAAAGACCAAAGCATTCATCCTTACATGTGGGGTGAACATGGGTAATATTATTTCATATCCAATTTGATGGTGATGCATCATGGATGGTTCAAGTTTGATGCATCTTAATTATCTTGGTGGTTTAATATATGTTGTGTGTAGTGGTGCAAAGCTATGCAGCAGCTGTGATCAATTCAGTGGTGTATATTAATTAAAGCAGCACTAGCAAATCAGAACAGCAACCCAATAAACCCCAATCTCAGCGTAGCACAAGCAGATCAGTACAACAAGTCTGTGGATATGTGCAACATCAGAATAATGGGCTGCACTCAGAATGCAGCAACCCTCCTAGTACTTGCAGATGGTCTATGCACAACATCTTCAAGGCAAGAGATAAAATCAAGATATTGGTATTGATAATTGGGTTACTACTTGGCCTGTAGAATGAAGTAACTAATAAGAAGCTCTTTGAGAAAACTTAGTCCCTACCGTCCATCTTGTGATTATGTTTACAATAGGTACTCTATTCCCAAACATCAGTTTATTTGCTGGCTTGCAATCCTTTATAAACTTAAAACTGAAAGCCTATTCATTCATTTGGCTTCCATTATTGATGTCCATTGCTCCATTTGTCGTATAGAACCGTCCCTTATGATGATATGCTCCCTTCTTACAAACAGACACATGTAGACTTAAGTATCCGACCGACAAGTGTCCTTTACAAATTATGGCTGCTCCATATATTCCTCATCGAGCTGGTTGTTCTGCTAATTGATGCAAAGTACCCACCAAGTACAAATCAATAAAATCCTATAAATCTCATCAACCTGAGTAAAAGAATACATTCATATAACTGAATAAGGAAATATGTTCTCCATATCCAATGGACTTCAAACATTGCAGTTCAGAGCTCCACTAGTAAAAACATTACTAGGCTTACTACATGCTCACCTCAAAATCAAAAAGACATGAACCTTTGTAACGAAAAAAACAAGACTACTTGGTGAACAACGGTTTCTAAAAGCCCTAAGGAACGAGAAACGTTTTCTTTTAACTTTGCTCTTCATCATCCGCATTATCTCCTTCTGCAGCTGCAGCCTCGGCCATAAGCTTGTCAAAGTTCTCTGACTTCTCCAACAGAATCTCTATCTGGAAAGAACAATACAAGCACATATTTTAGGTATTGCTTAGTCTCTTTTGAAAACTAAGATACAGCTAGATTACATTAAAAACATTAATTTACGTACGGTATACAAAAAAAATATATTTCAGACAGGTTTGAGATTCTTAAATAAAGAATCATTTGTAAACTTAATCAAGTACAATCATTTGATGAAAATCACCCAACGCAGTCATCCAACTGCAAACAGCTCAGCCCACTGCACTCTCTTCTTGCCTCACACGTACATGACAGATACATCATCCCACAGCCTGCCCCAACACCACTAACATCCCCATTGCAAAGAAAATGTTCAGACTTCAGAGGGAACTGTGAAGAAAAGAAACTGGGACACTAGTAACAACATATCCCAAGCACCCAAGTAGAATCACGATATGGACTCTCCTATAGTCTCTTGGCCATCATATCCCCATCTCTCATAATTCCAATGCAGCAATATGATGCATAACCAACAAAATTTCGAACCAGGAAACACCCCTAGAGCTACGTTCTTAAGTACAGAAAATGTAATTTTTCAAGGACCACCAACATATTAAAATAATGATAATGCAAATAATGCTTCCAATACTCTACATTCAGTTCACAAAGAAAAATACTACTAAATAACAGTCGAGAAAAACCCTTCATTTGATACTCTCAACAACCAGCTAAGTGTGAATGCTTTCCTACCAAACATCAATCTAATACAAGAAGTCTAACTTTATGGCAAGTACCAAAACCTACTAACATGACAAACCCTCCTCCCCCAGCCGGTTCACATGGATGGAAAAGTGTGCGTGAGATAGAAGAATGTAGGAGCAAGTGGGCGAAGAGTCATACATGAAAGAATATGGTAAATGTAACTCCTGAAGGATGAAATTGGCATTATGGATGCAAAAGTAAAGGAAAAAAAGATATTAATCTAGTCCGACACAACAATCAGATAATTATATTAACTTATCGATGAGTGATTTGAGAATATTTTAGAATCAAGATAAATTAAGCTTTAACATTAAATTAACAATTTCAGGACAAGCCTGTTAGACCCCTAAAGGGTAGCTTTGAGAACATGGCATGAAAATTAAGGGTGATACAAATCAGTGTTTTCTTTTCCATGTTTTTGTAACCAATCTTTTACTTAAAGTTGGTTATCAACAACAAAAAAATCCATAGCTAAATAAATTCATACAAGAGCCAGCATTTTCAATAGCCAATACATACAAATAAGTTTCAAACAAAGAGTACTATTACTAAAAACAGCCCCTGTTTACCAAACTAAAAGTGAGAATAAAGACATAAGATAACATATAAAACAATACGAGAAAGAGCTAAATATCCAAACTCACCTTTGCTTTCTGAACTGGCCGCCCTCTTGAATCATCCCTTATATCAACAGTAGATGTCATTATCTCTGCAAAGATCAATTGATTGTTCCTAGGTTATTGCGAGCTCATATAAGTGTTCTTAAATCAGTTCTCCTCAAAAGAAATTATACTTCTTACTTTTCTCAACAGCATGCCCACTGTTTTTGAGGATTTCTGCTACACTTACAACGGTAGCAATAGCTGCATAATATTCAAAGCTCATGAGCACACCATGAAAAAGTAATATCGCTCAATACTTGAGATATAATGTGGTAGCAAATTGCAATATCATAAATAACCACATTATTCCAATAAAGGCAAAGCACTGACTAATATTAACTAACTATGCAGTAATCGGTAGAAGTAACACAATTTTACAATATAAAAACGAATCACAGATCCTCCCGCCCCAAAAAAAAAACCCAAAATATAGACAATCGAAATAAAAATTATACTAATGATAAGCCAATTACATCAGTATTAGTGTCCCTTTCATGATGCTAGATTGATAGTTACTATCTAGGATCAAGTAATTATCACTTTATGCACACTCCCAACATCAGCAACAACAATCATCATCTCACAAAACACATAGCAAATCTCAAAACAAACACTCTGAATCAAAAATTATTATAAGCCAAGAGCTTTCAAACACCTATTCCTGGAATAAGTTAAATTCTGAGGCAGGAACAGGACAATAGCGTATCTGCAGATACAACACTCCTCTTATATCACACTACACATAAGTTGTGACACTGCATAGACCAGCTCAGGCCCAACTACAGGAGGAATAGCGATAAAACCGGCAATAGAACAGCTAACAAAATTGCAACAAAACTAAATTTATGAGGTGAATAGTACCCAGGAAAACAGTTGATACTGACAAATCTACTCAAAAATCAGTAACAACCCGTCAGATAATCGGTACTCAAAACTAAATCCCTTTTAGACTACTAAGACTATCACAAACACTCACTTATAACTAATTGCAATCTTACTACCAAATGTACCTATGACATACTTTCCCCCTTCAAAAGGCTTGTCCTCAAGTCTATGTTAAGAAATCTAAACAAAATACAAGACAACTTTTAACTAAAGCTAAATACTACAAAAAATGCCAAAATAGTGAGAAATGAAGTAAGATCAATATCATGCATCTCTTTACCATAAGACCTTGTCAACATAAAACCCACATATATTGGTAATTTCTGATTCCATGACAAATGAGTTGAGCATTAGAGTTTAAACTCATTATTAGTTGAATCTTCTTTGTCAATAAATAAGCAAGCAACATCATTTGCATTGAACATTGTGCTACGGTACTTTCATTTTCCCTAACACTTGCTTGAATTTTAAGAGTAACATAGTGATTTTGAGACTCGGATTGTTAATAATGGTCAAGTAACAAGACATCTTTATTGTACTTATTCATCACTTCATGAATAAAACTAAAAACATACATAGAAATCTTCCATTTCTTGATTTTTAACAACCAAGGTGGGTCAAGCACTACTTTAGTATATTCTCCTAAACTTTTCTCTTTATCTTGTACATCTCATATCTTCTTTTAACCTTCTTGGAGCTTGATTGCACTCTTGACAAAGTACCCCATTGATGAGTTTCTCTTAGCAGATTCTTAGTTTGGAGAATAGAACTTTCAATTAAATGAGCTTCAAGAATTCCCCATAAATTGAAAATAAAATTTCAGGTTCAATTGCCACAAAACATTCATGATTTTAACTAAATCATGTTTACTCATGTCAACAATCACACATTTAACCAAATCACCATCCACAAGAACAAAGCCTTTAAAACCCAACTTACTTTTTGCACATGAATCATATGATCAACATTTAAAGATTCTTGTGTATCAATTTTTAAATAACACGTTGCTAATTCTCAAATGGTATTTACTTGAAGCATGTTATCGAACATCTCTAATGCAATCACATAATCATTTCCTTCGCCATATACTACAATAAATCCTCAATTATCACTATTATGTTGAAAATTATGATCAAGAATTGGTTCATTAAACCATTAACACAATCCTTTATCCCAACTATCAAAACATTCATCTTTCAAAAGTTTTTTAAGAGATTTGATAACCTTCTTTTGTTTGGCTACTTCAAGTTGTGGGATAATTGGTTCTTCAAATTGTATGGTTTTGCAAAACTCTTCACTCCTCCAACCACTAAAAGAAGTATCTATTCGGGAAAAAACTCCAAGAACTACATGACAATGCATTTTCACGAACAAGTTGTGTGCAAGATTTGACAATGGAAAAACTACAGGTATTTTTTTTCAATTAGAAGAGAATAGAAGAGAAAGAATATTGCTATTAGTGCCAAGTAAAGAATGGCTCCAATACCAATGTTATGGTTGTTGAATCTCAAGAAAATATGTAAATATAAAAGAGAGCGAGAAGAGAAGAAATTTAGAAGAGAATAAGACTATTGTTTTATTTCATTTTATTTCCTAAATTTTAATACTAACATTATGTCCCTTTTATACAACTAACAACACTCACTTATGACTAATTACAATCTTACTACCAAATATACCTATAAAATAATGGCATTAGAACCCATTGTTATTTGACTTTGAAAACAAATTAACATGAAATTTACATGTACAAGGCAATAATAAATAATTTACAGCTTACACTTGACATAAACGAAGCCTAAAACATTAACAATTTAAAGTTTAGAAAAACAGAGAAAGATATTCATTACCCATTCCCAAAGCAGAAAGCTCAACCTCGTTGTGCTGCTGCATATACCTCTGCATCAAAAATAAACAAATGAAATCTCAATATACTCAAAATCATACAAAAACGGAAAATAAAATAAAATAGATCCTCATTCTAGAAGAAAATTTAATCACATTGTTACCTTAGCAAGATTAACATAGAAAAAGAGGGGGTTTTTAGTATTGGAAACTTGAATACGATTCTTTTTTCCAGAATCGACGACGCTCAAATTGGTAACTCCTTCAGTAATTTGTTCGACTGCAGCCATCGCTTATTTACTTCCAATCCAAAAAACCCTGATTTGAAAACAACCTAGAATCCCTAATTTTAAAAATTCGACTTAGAAAGGGTAATTTATGATTCAACGGAAGTTTTCAATTAAGGCTAAGTTTCGAATAAATACTGGTTCTGTAGTTTATATAGAAAGATAGGGAGGCTCTATTTAATTGTTTATTTAAAAGCCTTTCAGGGTGATAGACACGGTTCGATTTGAATATCTCTTAGTTTCAGTTTCGGTTCCAAAAAAAAAAAAAACCCTAATTCAAACGGTTTTAGTTTCGATTTCAAGCGGTTCCCCGGAGAAAAAAGGACATAATAATTTTAAAAGATGGATCCAATAGTATAAAGAAATGTGTTTTAAAAAGTTATTTTTATAAACATCTATAATGCAAATTGGTGTATCATACTTTATCAAATACTTCCTCCGTTTCATAATATCCGCTACATTTTCTATTTTTGGAATTTTATAGTACTTGCTACATTTCTGTTTTTAGTAATAAAACAATCATTTAAAGTTCTACATATCCTATTTTTCTACTCTATATTCTATACTCTATAATAAAATATTATACTATACTTTATAAAGTAACCTAACAACCTATTTTTTCTTTTTCTTTTTCAATAAACCATAATAAAATACTATACTCTATAAAGTAAACAATCAGTTACAGTGTAGGTCAATCACTTTTCTTAACACCCATATTCATGCAAATGTAGCAACTAAAACGGAACGAGTACTTATTTGCATGATACTTTATCACATACATCATAAAGTATTAGATTGTATGATATTAATGATCATAGATAAGTTTTCCTATGAAAATTAAAATACTAATGAAAAACTAAAAACCTTGTAATTAAAATTTTAAGTTTTATATTATTAACTGATATTAAAACTTATGTTTTGTAAACTTGACTTAGTATGAAATACAAATCGGACTTATACTCTTTACTTTGATATTTAATCTATGACTCATATGTTAAGTTCTCAAATTTAATTGGAATAAATTTATTTTCATTTTACTTTTAATAAGAAGTTCAAATTTTTTTTTTAATAAAAAATAGCTAAAATTCAATTTGGAGTTGAATGTCAGGTCGAGTCAGAGTTGGAGAACGATTGGAGTCGTAGTTGGAATCGGGTTGGAGTATCAGATTTTTTATAAAGCCCAATTCTGGTTCGTCTCTGAATCGGACTCAAATTATACAATCGAATTTAAAGTTAGATTTTTTTTTTTAGAATTTAGATCAAATTAAAATTTTCAAATCGAGTTGGATCAAAAGCGAATTCGAACTGAATTAGGATCGCAACTTATAATGAACAATGAAATAACTATTCCATACCCAATTTCTCATTTACCCTCTCTTTCTTCCTCTTCTGCAGTGTTTCTTCATGACTAAACTTCCTCTCAATATGCCCTCTTGCTTATCCCTGAGCCTTGTTTACTTCCTCTCGACACGTCTTCTTGCGGACATTAAAAGCCTAAGATCTTAAAAGTGGATTCCACCCTAATATTTAGTTAATAAAGACTTATCTAAATTAATCTAATAGGAGTATTACTATTTAGCATCATTTTTTTATTTTGACTTTTTTCTTTAATTTTACATCATATCTATTTTTTGATAGAAGGGCAACATTTTTTTTATCTCATCTCTATGTTATATTTCTCTTTTATTTTCATCTATACAATTTATTTTCATTTCATTTATTATGAAATGACAAATATCTATTTTTTCCTTGAAAACAATTCACTTTAATAACAATGGAATAAAAACTATTGATTTCGTCCATTGAAATTGCGACATTTTTCCTCAAAAACTTTCTCATATATTTTTATAATGTTGCAATATTAATGAGATAGAAGAGTCTACTGTTGGTAAAAATAATATCAAGAATTTTGACCTAGACTTTTCCTGTTGATTTAATTTGTACACTTATTAACTAAGATTTTTCCAATATCTACGAACAAAAGATGGAAGTAGCAGAAACGTGAATGCTGAGGTGGATGTGCAGTAAAACAATGATGGATAAAATCAAAAACCAGGAGTTAGAGAGACGCTAAGTGTTGCCCCACTATTTGCTAAGATGCGTGAAAATAGGTTAAGATAGTTTGAGCATGTGCAAAGAAAGCTAATCGACGCTCCCATCAAAAGGATAGAACCCATTATAGTGGAGGGTAAGAGGAGTCCAGGAAGACGTAAGAAAACGTGGGTTGAGCAAATTAACGAAGACTTGAATGAACTGCACCTTTCCTAGGATCTGATTAGGGATAGGAATAGTTGGAGACGCCAAATTCACACTCTAGACTAGTAATAGTTTCTTTAGTTATCTTTTTTATCCTGATGTCTTGCTGTTTAATTACATGCCCTTTTGTACTTTTTACTCAATGAGTCTATTATATTATCCCATCCCTTGTTTTGGCTAATGTTGTTTTTCTGCAGGTAGTTTTAATCTTGAGGCAACAGCGTTTAATTACATTCCTCTCTATGCAAGGCCCTCAAAAAAGTACGGGTATGAATCGTCCGTTACCTTCCCTCACCCAGACCTTGTTTTCAAGCGGAATATTGGGTTGTTGATGATGATGATAAATCAATATTTACTCTCTTGTATTCACTATTATTATGCCATTTATTTTTCTGACGCTATTCACCGATCTCTGTTAATTTTTATTTTATTCTTTGACTATAAGTTATAACATAATCAAGTGGGGATTAATTTATTTAATTCGTCTCAATATAAATTTAATAATATCAACATTTTTAATTTCTAATGATACATGATCCAAAATACTTAAGATTGAAACAGTAAATTGAAAAGTGTAAAAAAATAAATAAATGTGATAATAATAGCGAATAGAGGGTGTATTAGAGTTTAATCTAATCACGCATCATGATTCATGAGCTCTTGACCATCAAAAAACAAAAACCAAGAAAAAGATAATCTCAAAATAATCAAATCAAGTAAACTAGTCATGGATGCTCCTACACCCAGACCTATGAAATTTCAAGTGCTCAACCTTTTACCGATGTTACACCCGCTGCTGATTCCAAATTGTCCAACTACTTTTACTGGTGGGTGCAAGACAAGGGTGGCCAGCAAAAGCGGAGCAAAAATTGATAAATTCTTTACAGGTCCTGTAGAATTTTTAGAAGTTACGATATAATTTACAATTTTTTATCATTAAACACTTAACATATACTACGTAAATTAATAGAGGCCCCCAAATTTTTACAGCCCTGTACGATCGAACATGTTGAACATATAGACAGTGGCGAAGAAAAAAGTAATGCTGATTCGCTCATGCACATCCTACATTTGCAGCAATCCAAAACTGCTCTTGGGCTAGTTCAACTGGGTTCACTTGTTTTGTTCATACAGTCTTGCTTCGCTTTTTATGTATGTGCACTTTTTGTTTATATGAAGTTGCACATGATATTTGCTAATAAGGGTCTTAGAAATAACTCTTTGTTAGTTTTATCATAAACAAGGATAGAATTGAGTACATCCGACCTTTCCAAACCCCACCCTAGATATTCAGACCATCACTTAAGAGCGATTTCGGCTTATGAACTTCATTTCCCTTTGCTCAAAATTATTTGAAACTTATATGTTCAATATGGCAGTACAACATACTTCTATAGTGTTCAGTATCATTGAAACTTGGAACCATCTTTGTGCAATGGGTTAGGACTTGGGAACATGTTAGAGGCCTTGATCTGACCTTTAACTAATACCAATCAGGTCCAAGAATAAACAGTTCAAAGCAAAATAATTTGACATAAATGAATCAACATAAGATATTCATTTCTGATAAGGTAAGGACACAAATCCAAATTGAACATAAATTTTCATTTTTGCGGCTATTTTGCATTGCTACATGTAAAACTTAAAAATTTGTACTACCATAGACTTCTCTAACTCTAAACTGTCAAATGTTATAAATTTTAGAGAAGAATTTCCAACACCTAATGTTCACTCAAAATGCGCTTTTCTTCTTCCTCAAGTCTACTTAACCACTTAAATCCAAGATCACATCCTGCATTTGCAGCAATCTTAAACTGCTGTTTTGCAAGCTCTACTGGGTTCACCTCCAAGTTCATATAATTTGTTTTTACAGTCTTGCTTCGTCTCTTCACGTTAAATTTAGATATAAATTCTGGTACCTTGTGACCTGTGGTAACAGAAATTGAAGCACCATCAAAATCCATGCCATTTTACTAACCCAAACCATTTACTTGCATTGAAGGAATTACAAAGAAAGAGGCTTGTTAAATGTTGTAATGCAACCAATTCTGTTAAAGGAATTACAGACCTTTAAGGAGAAGAGACCCACATGCTATAGCTGCACCAACATGTCCCTGCAATAAGTCAAAGTTCAACGTTTGGAAGATAATATTTCTTTTGCATTCACTTTTTCTCCTACATTTCTTGGTACTTCAAGGACTACCGTTAGACAACTAAGCATCACATCAAAGATATACCTAAGGTCAGACATTACATAAGGACCAAAAAAAGATACTTGGTAAAGATTCTCAAAAAGATACGCAAGACAATCAAACCATTAAGTGAATCAGAGTAATCATGACTCGTCTTGCCAATATTCTGCAACTCATAATATATGCATAGCCTAAATTCTTGTTGCCAGCAAAGCTAAATCAACTAATTTCTAACTCACTATGTCCAATATATCTAACATGTAAAGTTCTTATGAGATCCTGATTATAGTGAACATCCAAAAACCATAACAAACTTTTCTTTCACAACCTGACATCTATGCTGACGTTATCTTCATATAAAGCTGTTAATCGCCATAGGTTCAGCAATAAAGAATATTAGTCTACCGTACAAGTTGTCACTTTAAATTAATAAGACAAGTTTCTCCTCTTCATAAAGATGATTTAATAACCACTTCCAAATAAGTTATGCAACAAGAATAGCATGAATTACCTTCTCTGCTGCTCTGTGAAAGCACCACATTGCAGATCCAATATCTTGTTTTACACAGTCGCCTGTTAAGTACACAGTACCTAAAAGGTAAAGGGCACCTGAATGTAACTAAGAAGTAAAAAGCTGTATCAGACCTTTGAGCACCTTGTTTTTGAGGATTGCAGTACAAGATGAAAATACCTGTTCGGAAGCCTTCTGTATATAATAAAATGCTTGCTGAGATGATTGAACATAGTCATTCTGCCAAATTAGAGAGAAAACTTCAATATTACAACATCTAAATAAATTTAACTTTAGAAAAAACGAGAAGCATCATTACTCAAACCATGATAGAATTTTTACTACATAGAAGGAAGCAACTGGTCCACAGACAGTAGGTAACTGAATTGCTCTATTTTTAAAACTAAAAAGTACCTTAACCTAACAATTGAAAGAAGACTGGCCAAAATATTTAGACATAAAAAAATAGTAAAAGAAAGAATTAACCTAACAATTGAGAGCAAATATAGAGGAATCAGCTTCTTGCAATATTGGTGTTTTGCAAGGAGTCAAGATCTAAACAAGTAGAGCTCAAAGATTGTACTCCATGAGGCTTTGTTGTTAAGTACATACGTCAACAATGGTAACTACCAAGTGTACTATTCAACACTACCACTCAATGTCCTCCCATAAGCTAATAGATAATGAGTAATGACCAACTCCATGAGCTGTTATTTACTCCTTTCCACTTGAACACTATTACCACTCAATGTCCTCCCATAAACTAAAAGAAATTTATAACAAGTTGCTCAAAAATTATGTTACTACAAGTCTAGTAGGCCCTAGATAAACCAAACCTCTTTAAACTAAAGCCCCGATCAGTCATTCCCATCTCTTTCCAGAAGGCAACAACAAACCAACTAAATGGACTACATTTCTCACTAGGCACAAAACCAAGCTATTTTTGTGCATCATTAATAGCCCCCATGAATATAGGATACTCCCACGTGCATCCCTCCTTGAACGACGGTTAATTCGGAAAAAAATTAAAATCTCACATGATTTATTGTTATACTAAACAATGGAAACATCATCTACGCATAATTGGTATGTTATATAACAGCAAGCAACGTCTTAGATGTTCCAAGAGAGGAATAAAGACACATTTGCATCAATGCACCAAGCAAGATGATACAAAATCCATGCATTAGCTAGTGGCCTCACAACATATAGATGGATTTTGGTTAATTATTTTACAAGTAAAATAGATAGGTGGAGCTTGATAATGTACAAAACATGGGACATAAAAAAAAATTGACGTTGAAAACTTGATAAACCCACCTCTACTCTTAAGCGGGCACCTAATTCATACAGTGCGTCAGGATTTCCCATTTCAGCAGCTTCCACCAGCAAAGCAGCACCTCTGATATAAATAAAAGTTAAGAACAAATCACTCATGCTATGACAACGAATTCCGTCTTTATATAATTCACATCCTACCTAAAAGGACCAAAAAACACACAAACTAAACTGATTGCAATGTTTTAGTTCAAATCTTAGAAACTTAGTAAACCATAGAAGAATAAACCCGGTAAGAGAATACAACAATGAGCCAGTGACAGCATGGAACTCTTATAGCGACCAAACTGTCAGTGCCTCAGTCTTTTGTTCACTAGGAATCATTTGTTAATCCAAAGTAAAGCCAAGTATTCCAATTGTGTGGCTAATGCAGTACGCAATAAAAACTTTAAAAGCTTATTTAGATATTTTGCTAAGACGCTGAGTATTTTTGTTAAGTATATGATAAGTTTTTAATGTATTTAGACAAAACTTTACCAAATCTATTTTGCTTCCTCCACCCTCCTTTCCTGCAAATCCTTCTATCCAAACACATTACAAAAGAAACCACTGACAGAATGCTGATTGTTAAACAAAATAATCTAACTCACACTGCTTTGCATGCTCCTGGGACATGGTATTTAAGGTGAAGCTTGGATAACCAGTAGCGTGCATGTGTATTTGAATTATCAACTTCTAAAGCCAACTCAAAATTCTCCTTAGCACCCTGGCATAACATCATGATCAACAACAATTGAAACAAATCAAACCAATAAAAATCATCACAATATAAGACTAATAGGGAACTACTGTTTTCGCAAATCAATTAATTATTAAGAATCTCCAAGACTCTCAAGGCATAATGCAGCGAAGAAAGTTATAAAGAAAATTGATTGCTCTATGAGAAAAAGCTATAATACATTAGCATAAAAAGTTGCATAAAGAAAATGAACAGCAAGACTGCAAAACATGAAACAAAGAAAATGTGAACTTGTTAGTCTATCTATTGTTATAAAAATGGACTCACCCTTAGAAGAGGAATGAGACGTTTGTCATTAAGTTCACAATAATCAATAACTCGATCAACTTCCTTCATAGCACTCCAACCTCTGGCTATAAACTCCATTGCTTTTTTGTTTCTACTGTGCATACCTCTCTGTTTCAATCATCCTTGCTATAAGTTAGGATAAAGATGAACTTAAAACACACCAAAAACCTTGCAGTACACTACTTACTGACTGAGTGACTCCATAAAGCCTAGAGTTGAGTCTTACAGTTTCATTTAACAAAACTGATTTCAACATCCTTATCTGAAAAGGGAAAAACAGCGTTAAGCATATATATTAAACAACAGTGACGGGTTAACGCTAGCACACATAAAACAATAAGATCATAATTTTTCTCTCACCTAAGGGCTAAAGGGTATTAGGTAGCGTTTGGGAAACTGGAATTTATTTGAAATTGGAGATTTCTAATATAGATTCAAGAATGCAAAATTTATAGTACAGATCAATTGTTTGGAAACTCAAGGATTCTAATATCTTTAAAATTCATATTCCAGTGATTCTAGAATCCAAATTCTTGAGTTTGTTTAAAAATCACAAGAATTTGAAATGTAAATTTCAATATCTAATGTTGTTTGGAAACAAGTGTATAATAAGAGGGTAATAGTGGCGCATCCAAAAAAAAAATGTCTCCATAAAAAAAAAAAATTATGTTCAACATTTTTCTAGCCTTTCACCTTCTTATTCTTCAGCTTCTTGGTTCATCAAAATAACAAAGGTTAATAATACTTCCCTCCCTTAAATCTATTAGGTCTCCACTTTTTTTTCTTCTAACTTAACCCGATTTCATCTATCAACTCTATTAGATCTCAAGATACTATTGTAGTTCAATTTCCCACTTAATGATCCCATTAAATTTGACAAATACTCAACTTCTGCCTTATAAAGTAGATAACTTTGAATTTATTACTAATTCTAAAATCCCAGAAAAACCCACTAACCAAATAAGAAGTTATTACCAATTTACCACAATACTATGATCTTGCCAATTTAAAACCTAATACCACAATTAACCCAGAAAATCAGGGTGATTTGAGTAGTGTGGTTCTCCTCCAAAATAACTCTAATTCACAAGATTAAGAACCCAAATTTTAAAAAAAGAACCCAAAAAGTCAACTACCTTAAATGCTATAATAATCAAACCCAAGAAAATGCATCAATTCTGGAATAAACAAGCGAATATAAACGAACAAACAAATAAACATCAAGTCAACTACCTTAAATGCTATAATTATCAAAACCTAACCTAAATATAAACGTAATCGAAGAATTTGGAATCGGAATAGAGATTGAATATAAATAGTGAAATAGAGTTATATATATTGAATAAAGTACCTAAAACTGACGAAAGGAGGCAGCGAGTCAACTGCAGCAACCGTCAGAGGAATAGCAATAGCAGGTAGGCTGCAGCGAGAGGGAGCATCGTGTAGAAGAGTTTCTTACTTCTCAAAGTTGGCAAGTTGGGAATAACAATTAGAGTTTCAATCAAATGGCGACAGCAGCAGCAGCAGTTTTGAGATGAAATAAAACTATTAAAATCGAGGATAAGCCAAGGTTGAGTTTGGAAACAAATTGTAGATTATAAATCATTAATGAAGAATTTAAGATATTCATTTTTGTTAAGAGTAAGGACACAAATCCGACCAGACATAAATTTTCATGTTTGTTATTGCTATTTTGAATTGCAACATGTAAAATATAGAAGTTTGTACTACTACAGACTTCTCTAACTGTAAACTATCAAATGTTATATAAATTTGAGAGAAGAGTTTCCAACACCTAATGTTCACTCAAAAGGCGCTTTGCTTCTTCCTCAAGTCTACTCAACCACTTAAATCCAAGTTCACATAATTTGTTTTTACAGTCTTGTTTTGACTCCTCACGTTAAATTTAGATACAGATTCTGGTACCTTGTGATTCATGAATATGATGCTCAGTAGGTTGACTAGAATCACCATCATTTTGATTATCCATTTACTTAACAATACACTGTGATAAATTTACTAGTCATCAATTGGATTTAATGTGATTAAAAAAATAAAAAATAATCAATCAAAATAAATCAAAAATTACCACTGAACTTAATATAAATCAAAAGAAATAACTACTCAACATAAATCAAAAATTCAATCAAAACAACTCAACTCAACATAAATCAAAAATTACCACTTAACTTAACATAAATCAAAAATTCAATCAAAACAACTCAACTCAACATAAATCAAAAATTACCACTAAACTCAACATAAATCAAAAATTCAATCAAAACAACTCAACTCAACATAAATCAAAAATTACCACTGAACTCAACATAAATCAAAAACTGCTCAACATAAATTATAAATCAATCAAAACAACTCGACTCAACATAAATCAAAATTTCAAAAGAGGTGATAAATCTACTCAACATAAAATATAAGGAATGGAGAAATATAAACTCAACAATCAATATGATTAAAACAACATAAAAAATTTATAAAAAAAAAACAGAAATGTAGAAAAAAATCAAGATTAGGGGTTTATTACCACTATCCGCCGTCTGTGAAGAGTGGGGGAGGAGCCTGTCGCGGTGGGTGAAGGCGTGAGGTCAGAAGTGCTGCTGTGGGCGGTTGGAGAGGGCCGTCGTAGGATGGGTGATTGGGGATTTTGGGGTCTTACGCTTGGAGTTGGGGATTAGGGTCAAGGTAGTAAGCATTGTAATAATTTGTATCACATTAAGATACAAAATATAAGGGAGAGTAAGTATATAAAATTAGGGGTATACATAGTCGTTTAGTCGGGTATCTATTTTAACGGCCCGTGTTCTTCGGATAAATCAGGTCGGAATATCGGGTATCAGATCTTAATTATGTTGATTTTCTTATTGTTTTGGTTGAATTTTTATATAAAACTCGGCAGCACAATAATATTTGCGGCATAATTTTTATAATATAGTAAAAATAAATATTTTATGGCATAATTTGGATTAATCGAAGCAAGACTTGAGAAGCAGACATTAAAAGAAATAACAAATGAAGGTGTACAATATACTGACTACTAATTAGAAAGTTATTTACATTGTAACTCTGTAAGTCTGTAAGGACTTGTACTTTTTTATTTTTTATTTTGAAATGCTCTAAGGACTTATACTTAAATATAAGGATTCACAACAAAATTGAACTTATTAGTTCACTTCTATTAATAATAACTAACATGCTAGGAAACACTTCTATATTTTTTTTCAGAAATAAAAATTATCTTCTAACATAACGGATCGGCGGATACTCGACTCAATGTATTTTGTAGCCCATTAATATATTATTTTTAAAATACCGCAAACCGTATTATATTATTTTTAAAATAAATTGACCCGTCATTTAAAATGTGGGTCGACAGGTCAGGTCAAGCGGATCGATTTTTTATGAACACCCCTATATAACATCACTTGGGCTTTTAAATTAACCAAATCAGTTTGTAAACCCAATATATATATATATATATATATATATATATATATATATATATATATATAAGATTAAAAACGAGTCCTCCGAATCCACGGGTTCGGGTCCAGGCATTTTTCTGAGATCCAAATCCGGAACTGTAAAATTTTAACGGAACCGAATCTGACTTGGATCCAACGGGTCCAACTTTTAGGGCCAGATCCGTGAAAACGGATACAGATCCACGAATTCGGGTCGAGTCCAATAACCATTGTCATTCCTATTTACGAATAACAAGGTTTGAAAGTCATTTTCAAATTCTCACTTTTAACCAGTTTCATATTAGAACAAGATAAATACTCATGCCACGCACGAAAATTGGAAAAAAAAAAAGTTTTTTAGTTAATTTATTACTTGTATAATATTTGTTTTAAAGATTATTTACTTTAAAGATTATAAGGAAGGTTATTTGTAAGTATTTTAAAGATATATATATATATATATATATATATATATATATATATATATATATATATATATATATATATATATATATATATATATATATATATATATATATATATATATATATATATATACACACATATATATATATATATATATATACACACATATATATATACACATATATATATACACATATATATATACATATATATATATATATATATATATATATATATATATATATATATATATATATATATATATATATATATATATATATATATATATTGTAACACCCCGATATTTTTCCGATATTTTCTTCCTGATATATTTAATAATTCACTAATAATATTATTTCTATATATATATATTTTATTTATTATTGGGCTTGGTGATGAGATTTGCAATTCTTTTTGGCAATTAGAATTATTTGGGCCCAAACTTTTCCTTAACCCATCTTTTATTTTCAAAAAAAAAAAAAGGAGGGACTCTTGGTGGAGCTTGTAACTCCCTTAGGGTAATGAAGGATCAAGGCATTAATCCCATATAATTAACCCTTCTTAATTCCTTAATCATTTTCATTGTTGACATCCTTTCATTTCTAAAGTTTCTAAGGACAAAAAAAACATATCCTCTCAAAATTCCTCCTAATCCACATTCCCAACTCCATTACCCTTCATCATTTGGTGTTTTCTTTTACAATTGTAAGTGTAATTCTTAATCTATGTTGATTCTTAAGTTTTAATTTAAAATTCTATGATTATTATATCTGTTATCTTATAATACATGTTTAATTTATAAATTTAAAATTTCATGTATGATTTTGGGATGTATTTTTCTATCTAAATTGATGAAGAATGTTTCTTTTTAGAGTTTTTAGATATGCATATATGTGAAGAATATGATTGGTTTGTGTGACGGGTGATTTTGAAATTTATATATAAATATAAATGTTCATGTAAAAAAAAAGTGTGTGTGTGTGTTTTTTTTATATGTGAACAATGAATTTAATCTCACAGATGGTTCATAAGAATTATATAAATTTGGTCATTAATATTTGATAGGCAATATACCTTTTGGAATTCATTTGTTGATGAATTTTGGTGAATCCCGTAGGGTTAGGAAAATGGTAAAAAAAAAATGTTTTTTGGACACTTTTTGGCTTGAAAATAGGTTAAAAATACTTAGAGTACATTATGAATTATGAAAATTGGTACCCGGGGGTTTTGACGCCTTCCGGACGCAACGGTGAAGTCGGAATTTCAGTTTGACAGTGTTAACTTACTGTTCTGGACAGAATACTAAATCTGAATTTTATTTGATGTTATGTTGTGATGAAGTATGTTGTGTGATCATGAATTGTTTGCAAGTGTGGTTGGATGTTAGACGTGTGTGTGTGTGTGTTTGTGCTTTGATTGTGGTTTGAGAAAGTGAATATATGCTTATTCCCGTATGTACGATTGAATCGTGTAGGAAGTCGATTCGTGACGGGAAGTTGATAGGTTCATTTAAGATTTGCTTTTAATTTCTTAAGGTACGTACACGCAGTAAAACTTTGTACATCGTGGATTGGTTGTTATAAAGAAATGATAATAATAGTAATATATTGAATAAAGTATGAAGATGATGTTATGCTTTCTTAATCAAGAGATATGATTTCAATAACTTGATGAGTAGAGGTAGTATGACCTCACTAACTTTAAAGTAGACGTAGTATGACGTCAATTGGTGGAAAGAATTTTACTCGCGGTTTATGGGGGCATTATGAGCCACCGCGGGGGTATGCATACTTAACCATAGGCACCGAAGTAAGGCGTGTTGCCTATGGTAGAGACTTGCTTAGGGGTTAGCTCCCCCTAATGTATTGTCTCACTCTTGAAGTTTGGGGTTTGGTCCGGCAGTATGGCCAGGAAAAGTACAGCAGTATGGCTGACTGACTCAATGAATCATTTGAAATTTATTAAAAAGTAAATATTGAACTGTAGCCGACGTATGGTAAGTTGCCATTGTGCTTTATGCTATAATGTCAATGTTATAAGAGATGTTTTTGCTGACGTGTACCTTTGATCTTAACGATCCTACGATGATGTTGTTTTTCCTTTCGGGGTTAATAACTAGCAGTGAGTTAAGTTGCAGGCTGGGGAGTGAGGATTACATCTGAAGAATAAAAGAGATAGAGTACGGAAGGATTTTAATTTCGAACTTTATTAGCTTTTTAGAAATGGATTTATTCAAGAGGCGACTTCGCTCTCGAGGTGTACTCCTTGGACTTTTGGTTTCATATCTTTTATCCGCTGCCAAGATTATGATATCAATAATTAATCTACAATAACTCTAGTAGAACTCGATCCGCAAGTTTTTACTTTAAAAATTTCGTTTTCTCGTATCTTTATGACATCTTGGTTTAACTCGGGTCCTACTTGGTTTTCTTCTAAAATATAAAAATCTCTCTTTTAACGATCTGAGTTTTTCCGGGATGTTACATATATATATATATATATATATGTACATATATATATATATATATATATATATATATATATATATATGTACATATATATATATATATACATATATATATATATATATATGTATATATATATATATGTACATATATATATATATATATATATATATATATATATATATATATATATATATATATATATATGTACATATATATATATATATATGTACATATATATATATATATGTACATATATATATATATATGTACATATATATATATATATATATATATATATATATATATATATATATATATATATATATATATATACATATATATATATATATATATATATATATATATATATATATATATACATATATATATATATATATATATATATATATATATATATATATATATATATATATATATATATATACATATATATATATATATACATATATATATATATGTATATATATATATATATATATATATATATATATATATATACATATATATATGTATATATATATATATATATATATATATATATATATATATATATAAATATATATTTATATATATATATATATATATATATATATATATATATATATATGTATAGATATATATACATATATACATATATATACATATATATATATACATATATATATATATATATATGTACATGCTTACATACATATATACATACATATATATATATATACATATATATATAAATAAATAAATAAATATATATATATATATAAATATATATATATATATATATATATATATATATATATATATATATATATATATATATATATATGTACATATATATATATATACATATATATATATATATATATATATATATATATATATATATATGGGGATCCATTGAGAAGGGGTTGAAAATGAGAAGGGTAAGAAGGACTCTACACCCTTGATTTCACTAAAATAAAAAAAATCTATAGTCACAATTGAGCCAAAAACTCATAATTGTAAAAGTAACTATGTTATACAAAAGGGTAACTATGAAAAAAAATTTTAAATGTTCTTAATTTATAACATAGTATCCTTTTTTGTATATATAGTAACCAAGCAAAATCAAACAAAAATCTTTCTCACCCTTCTGATTTTAAAATCTTTCTTTTTTGATCCTATATATATATATATATATATATATATATATATATATATATATATATATATATATATATATATATATATATATATAAATATATATATATAATGAATGTTCAAAATTTCATTTCAATAAGTTATGAAAATAATAAATGGTAAAACAAAATGTATTATGAATAACTTAAGTACAATAATTTTATGATTACAAACTAATTCACAATTTTTAAAATAAATTCAAAATAATTTATTTTAATAAAGCTTAATTATTTTGTTTTTGAATAATTGAAATATTTTTTCAATTTTCTTAAAAAGAGTCAAAAAATTACAAAGTTGGTCTCATTTTAAAGATCTTAAAAAAAGACCGTTTGTATAATTTTTATTTAAAATAAATATTTTTAAGCAAAATATCCATTATGTAAATAAAACTACTATTTTTAAGCAAATAAAAAGTACGCATATAGTTTGCAATTGCATGTCAGCTAAATTATGAACTGAGATGCAAATTCATGTCATTTTATCCCAATTTTCAGATTACGTCTCTTTATCCTTGTCGATTGGTTGTTCAACAGACAACATGTTACTCTTCGACCTTTTTTAGGTAAAATATAGTGAAGTGAGATCTTAAATTTATTTTTTTCATAACTATATTTTTATTAATAACAATTCTTTGAAGTTTTTTAATAAATTAATATAATTTTTTAAATAAAGCTTAATTTTTTTGAATAATTGATTGATTTTTGAATTTTTTTAAAAAAGAGTCAAAAATATTACAAATTTGGTCTCATTTTAAAGATCTTGAAAAAATATTACCATTCCTATAAATTTAGTATAAAAAATTTATTTATTAATGAAATTACCCATTTATTAAATAAAACTAATTTTTTAAGCAACTAAGAATAGGAAATAGGCAGGTAGCATTTAGCAGTAACATGATTACATGAATTTAGGGAAAAGCAGCAACAGGTCTGTCTTTGACCTCTTTTAACTGAAATATAGTGAATCGAGATTTTATAATTATTTTATTCATAACTATATTTTTATGAACAATTTTAATTTAATTTTTTATTAAATTCAAATAACTTTATATTTTTTATAATAAAGCTTAATTTTTTTGACTAATTGACTGATTTTTTGAATTAATTTTTAAAAGAGTCAAAAATATTACCGTTTGTAAATTTATTTTTAAAAAAAATAATTTATAGGTGAAATTACCCATTTACTAATAAAACTACTTTTCAAAGCAAATAAGAATATGAAGTAGATAAGTAGCAATGACATGAATTTGGATGTCAGTATAATTATTAAGATATAATTATTTTACAGCGTGTAATTGAAAAATAATTTTGCTATATCAAGATATTATTCTCTTTTATTTTTGAAATCATATTGGAAAATAACATTGGTTTACAAATTTTGCTATATTAAGAAGTTATTCTCTTTTATCAAGGTAAATAATTTTAAAATAATACTGTTTACCAAATCATTTTTTTACGTTAAATTGTGCTATATTAATAAATGATATTCACTGCAATTTCACCTGCTTATCAACATAAAAATTAGCGGAAAAATTTTCGCTAAGAGTCAACACTTGTCAGTCTTATTTCTTTATTACTACTTTTTATAGATGGACGATAAATTTGACTCAAATTCAAATTAAAATTTTCTTTATCTATTAAATATTAAATTTAAATTTAATATAAATTTCAAATGAAATCATTATTACTTTAAGTAGAGTTTTGAAATGAAAAAAATAAAGAATGAGGACGCATATATTTGATCCCGATAACTCAAGGTTGACAACGTAAAAAGATAAGCCAATTCTCAATGGAATAATCTGAAAATTTATGATATACCTCAAGGTTGACTCAAATCCAAAGGGACTTTCTTGCTTCATTTTATTATATACTTGTTTTTGATCGTGCTTCAGGTTTATTCTGATTTTTTTTTAAAATTATTTGTAGTTCAGGATATTAAAGGAAACCAATTCTCAGTGGAATAATTTAGAAAATTATTGTATTTCTGTGTATATAAAATATTAGTCACAAGTAACTCTAGCAGAAAATCGTTTGTGAGGGTTAAATTAGTGTTAACTGGGAGGAATTAATAAGTTTAGAAGATAATCTGACAATATTCATTTGGGAGGATTGAAGAAGCATTGAACGTACATTAATAATATTAGTGCATGGGAAAGTCACGTGCGATTAGAAGACACTTGTCTGTTATAGAAGATCATTATAAGCTAGTAGGACACATGTTAATAGGAGAAGTAAAGAGCGCCATATAAAATAAAGGAAAAATCACCACAATAAAGAGGAACTTGACACGTCCAAGACAACTACAGTGGCATGCAAGAGAATTTTGGGAATTGAGAAAATAACATAAGGAATGTTTTACATATACAATGATGAACTATAAATACACATCAAAGAGCACCTAAAGGGGTAATTAATTTCTACTATTGAGAAAGATACAAAGGATTCTAAGTAATTTATTACTAAGGAGTTATTACATTTGATTTTCAAGGACCCACGTTAATTTTCAAAAGAACATTAATTGCACAATCATAAATCAAAGAGAGTAATTACTATTGTTCTAATTAATCTACAAAACAACATTTGTTAGATATTAATCACAAAGATCTCACGTCAAAATAAATTCTAAATAGTAATCCACTTTGCAGCTATAGTGCTCTTGAAAGGACCTATTAGGAAATTTATCTCAAAATGATGCTGACTTGGACGTCGGAGTGGAACCCCTTGTTGCATTTTACAGGAACAATCATCTTCTCCGCTGATCTTAGTGCATAGCTTGATAAGATAGCAAAGACAGACTTCCAGTAGTACTTTACTCTTAATTAAATATAAATCAGGGGATTAAGTTTTTAATTAATTGTCCTACAAATCCAAACAGTTTCAATTTCTTTATGTTTTTTTTTGCCCATTTTTTTAGATATTAATTTAATGTTATTTCATAAATGCATTAAGTTTTTGTAGAATAATGATTAATGAATGTATTTTTAGTATTTGGCTCACAAGTAATCAACAAGGAAGATGATATACAGTGCAACACCTACTACGTAGGCATCAGTTTATGAGGAGGAAGAGGACGTAAAAAAATTACAGTCGCTATTGATGAGTGCAGTTGATGAGAAGGAAGAAGATGTAGAAGCATTTTCTATTTCTGAGAATACAATGACTTATTGGAAACCGTTCAGATGCATATGTAATAACTTTGGGCCATTTAGGTTATAGGATTTAGGTATTAGACTTAGTTTTACTTATGTCCTATTACATTTATTTTACTCTACCTCCATTTCAACAACAGTAATTCTCCATTTCAAAATCTTTTTGTAGGTAATGTATATGTGCAAGAAATGAGCTGATACTCAAATGTTAGACAAATTTCTTTGGGCCAAATTAAATAACGCAAGTACATTTCATTCTCAATTGTTGTATTCTTAGATAATTCATATTAGTTTAAAAATCTACCTTTTATATGTTTAGGTGGCCAATAAAGAACATGTACGAGAACCACAAGAACTAAATACAAGCAAGAAATGAATTAGTTTTCAAGATATGTTTTATGTACCTTTTTGTTTTTGTTTGCTCCAATGTAGTAAGTTTTGTTTACGTTTGGGAACAACAATATCAAAACACGGAATGAATTAGTTTTCGAGACATGTTTCTGCCTGCCGTATAGAGTATTGAGTATTTTTAGTTTGTATTGTTTTTTCTGCAATATGATGTCGTTGCTATTGTATTGAGTATTGAGTATTTTTAATTTGTTGCTGTTGATTGTGTCTAATAATGCTGTTGCTGATTGTGTCTAATAATGGTGTTGCTGCAGCCATTGTTGCTGCCATTCGAAGCTGTTGTGTAACTTTGGTTGTTTTTGCTGCTGTTGACATTGAGTTGTACCCTGATTTGGCCCTCTGGCCTGCTGGCTGCTAGAATGCTGATCAGTCAGCTGGTGTGCTGCAGCTAGTCTCTTTTTAGGGGCGTGAATGATCTGCCTTATGTTGTAATGCTGCTGGTTTAGTTCTGTCTTCTGACAGCAGGTGCAGTGTGATACGAGAAGATTGCATTCCAGTTTTATAGCCAATAAAAGAATTCTTATGATGGCAAATTCTAGACAGATCTGTCTTGCTGCGATGATGCCATGCTGCTGTTAGTGCCACAGTTGCTGGTTCATCAGGTCGAGTGCTTGTGACTATCCAGACGCTAGGTTTGCTTGGCTACTCTAAAACATGGAACTCTGGTCCTTGTTTTTGTATCACATTTAAGATAGCTGTTGGTACTGCTGTGATGTCTCCCCTGCTGCTGCTACGATTTCAGCTTATTTTGTAGCTGGTGCTGACAGCTCGCTGCTGACTGCTGACTGCTAACAACTCCACTACTGACTGTGCCTGCTGCTACTGTCTGCTGTGTCTGCCTACTTGTACCTGCCTAGGTGCGTGCATACCTGTTGGTGTATGCAGCAATTGCAGGGTGTGTGTACAGCCTCATCTGCTGCAATCTAGTGCTGATGCTGTCTAACTGCAGCCTACTAACTACTACATGTTGATGCAGATCAAGTACTCAAGTTGTACTGGAGTCCGTTGGAACTAAGTGCTCCTTGCAACAGCTATTCTGTTCTCGGTCAAGCTGCTATGATCGCGTAATGAAGCCTTTTTGACTTGCTAGCTTCGTGTTTTGGATTATATTAGTAACAGATGTATTTTGCTAGGCTAGTTGTTTGTTTTGAACCTTTGCGCACCATTATAGCTTAGGTTTGTTTCTAGGTGTATAAGTTTTGTGGCTTTATTTTTTCGGATTTTCAATCTTCTCCCTTTGCATATGAAGAGTAAAATGGAGATACCCATCCTGAAAAGTGAGCTCCATTTTCACACTAATGTAGCTCATGGGGCGACCTCTGGATATCAGGGTCTATATCTTGTTTGTACATTGTGTTAAACATGTTTGATAAAATAATAATAATAATAATAATAATAATAATAATAATAATAATAATAATAATAATAATAATAATTTACCGTTGAAATTAATTAAAATGTTAGTTATACTCATTAACCACGCTTATTTATGCAGAAGGAAAAAAAACAATTGACTATGAAATCATTTAGCCTCGCTAATTAAGTGAGGATAGTTTTCAACACCTATAAGCGTGACTGAAGGTACTATCAGTAACTCTTATAAGTGTAACAATGAGCAACTCTAGCCATGTTTACTAAGGGTGCCTAAAATTTACCCACACAAATAGAGATTTTACTTTTTTAAGCGTGGTTAAATGCATCAACCTCGCATATAAGCGTGCTTAAATGCATTTTTAAGCGTAGGTAATTACAACTTTTTTGTAGTGTGTACACTATATGCACTCCTGTACCTCCTCCAATGCCTATGAATCCACTTTTGCATCCAAGACAAGCATCCATGGTCGCCCTCACACATACATTAGAAGCGAGGTTTGCGTATCGATGTAGATATGGATCTCTTTCTCCAGTCACAAGGACCGATGAGGCGACACCATCTTTTTCTTCTAGGTCAGAGAAAGACTACCATGTATATATAACATTATTTTATTTTGAGCGCCTATGTAAATACACATTATTGTATTTTGAATATTATCATATATTTATGTATACACATGTACATCATTTTCTATATATTGCGTTTTTTTTAGAAAATTTGTATATTTTTGTGAATTTTGGATATTTGGGTGTCTCACTCGTTATTGAGTGTTGAGAGTTATGTTTGTTTGTGGTCTGCACTTTATTGGTTGTAAAAAGTTGTGAAAAACAAAGCTATTTTTCTAAAAATAACTATAATAGAATCGCCAACTTTTAAACAAATTCTTGTTATAATTAGCAATTTTAAAATAAAACTGCGAACATTGTCAACAATTCTATCTAGTCTGTTTTTGCCAGAATTTTCACATTCTACGTGCATAGTAGAATGAGTATTTATAAATATGAGTTGTGGCAAAGTTGAAAAATTGATTTAATTAAGCATTAATTTGAGCAAATATTCTTATATACATTTTTTTATGAACTTTCCCATTTGATAATTAAAAACATAAAATTAATTGTTCCATGAAAAATTAGTACAAATAAAATTGAAATGTTTTTGCTTTTTCAATATTTTTAGTGTAAAAAACAACTTTTAGTAGTAAAAAAATCAATTCCTCTACTAAATTGATGAACATAGTGAGGAAACTAATCAACAATTAATTTACCAGTTTTTCCGTAGATGTATGAGAAAATATCCAAGCCCACAAAACCACAAAATCGATGGGCATGTTCATGCTAAACCAAATTCGACAACAACAATGTCAAAGTCTTAAATCCAGAGCACTAACTGGTGTAATTAAAATTCATGAGATTAGGACTAGATACAATTGGACAAATACCGAGATTGAACGAGATATGTTGATGCAATTAAATCCAGAGCGCTAACTGGTGTAATTAGCGTATTGACGCTTGGCCTCAACTTCTATACCTCGCAATTTGATCCCATCATAAAATATTGAAAAACCATGTTACCTTTGATAATTCTTTACACAAGGTGCTAGATCATAGACAAAATTCTTAACCGAGTTCTGGCGAGGACAACGTAAAGGCCAATAGTAAACTACTCTCTTCATTTTTCGGGTTGGCCAAGTAAAAAAGGGTATAACGCGTATATGCAAAGTTCAGAACAGAGCCAATACAGTGGCTAGCACCAGCATGGGAATGATTGGATCATACAAAAATAATAAATTTGTACCAATACAATTTTGCATCTATTTTATATCCTCTCAGATTTCAGTGAGTTCTAAAGCTGGTTTAACTGTGTAATTTACCTGAAACTTTCATAAGATGAATCATTAATCTAAACGGAGCACTTCCGGTTGTTGTTTAACTGTGCCAATGACCAGATAAGGTGATATAACCATGCATGCCATGAACAGTGTAAACTGCAGAGTGAGCACGAGGAATTAGTTCGGTTTTTTTTTTATTTTTATTTTTACTTTTGAGATTTATTTCATCAATTTAAACATGGAGTGAAAGAGGAGGAAGGAAGATATACCACAAGGGGTAGGGTCAAGAAGCTCCATATCGGCCACAACGCCCAGGTAAATCTACAAAAGAATAGGGCTTAAGAGATGAGCAAATATACAAACAAGATGCCACAAAATATCAAAATTGTTGTAATTTCACTTACAGGCAAAAGGAAGTTAAGCCCAGTAGAGTAACAAATGGCAAGGCAGATGCACCAAGCATCTCCCAGTTCTCACATGATTTTCTGACACCCGACGTCGACATGCTCGTATAAAAGAAATAAGCCACACTTAATAGAACACCTCCAAATCCTAGGTATAACGGTATCCTGCAGATTGAATAAATAATCAGCTAGGCCGAGAAATCTATACCAACATCAAGTGCTAAACTTGGGGTACAAAAATCAGAATGTTGTGAAGCAGCTAGATTATGAATGTTCACAAATCATAAGCATTCCTACATGGGTACAAAAATTAGAATGAGACTTCAACATATTGCAGTACAAAATACGAAGTATCTGGACAAAGCTTTGAACACAAATACAAACTGCCACATTGTGTCGACTCTCTCTTTACCTCTCATCCAAATGATGGATCGAAACAACCAATCATCATCGCAGACTCTTCTTTCCAGATAAACAGACAAAAATTTTCTTGAAGGCAAATAGTCACTAGAGTATGTAGTCATTCACATTAAGAGCGGGAATTCCAGAGCAAGACCCCATCATCCCTCGGATGGGGGCAATTTAGTAAAGTACAAGGCTGTACTACAATATATCTTCACTATTTTTCCTTTGGCTAAGAACATCTATTTACTCGGCGTTTGCAATTAGCTCCCCTTATTGTCATAGTTTAGAGTTCAGACCGGCTCTTGCCGTCAATTGAAGTCTTGAACAAATGAGAATAAATTTTTTGAGCCATCACTAACAAGTAACATACGGCCTCTGATACTTTCGTAAAAAATATATTATCTTTTTTTCTTTTGATAACAAGGTCGATCAAAGAGGCCAAAAAAACTAGCAACTATGATCCCTCAAAGTTAGCCGATCTATAAAATGCACTGACCATGCATAAATTTACCAGTTCTCCAACCCAGATAGATTGGTTAGACAATAAGACTGAGAGAAAACTCAATTTGTCAACTCAGATTGCATTTATTAACCATGCAGGGAGAAGAGAAAAGGCAGTGTGTCAGTCATGACATCGTCATTAAAGTTTCTTCAACTCCACAGTCCAGACTTAAAGTTTATATTTTCGAAGTTTGCCTCTCTCCATAAATTGGCTGTTAATGTAGAAGTCACATTCAATGCAACTATGAACCCGCAGTAATGTTGGGTGGTCACCAGCTGATGCAAAAAAAAAGATCCATGGGCACCAGTTCCCGAAAATATGTGTTACGCAGCCAATCCTCCTCGGAATATATTTTACATTCTTGTATGTATAATCTCAGTTTAAACTTCTCCCAGTTTTTTCACATCCTACATCCCGTTAACCCTTTTCTACCGACCCAAAAATTCCTCAGTTAACTTCTTTTCTTCCACATTCATTTTCAGAAAACATTCAACAAAGCAAAAAACACGAGAGACCACAACACTTAGCGGGAAATGAACCATGGGAACCTGGAAACACAATACTAACTAAAATGCCCAAAGTCCATCCTCATTTGTTCTCGCTCAACACAAGTATTATTAGCTATTGAAAACCGAAACTAAAATAATATTTTAAGCACTAGTTACTCAAAAGAGAACAATAGTTAATCTCAGATTCTTCTATACAGAAAATGTTATCCCCACAAAGCAGTTCCGTGCACAGCATTATGACTCATTTGAAAATTAAGACCATGCAGGTCATATGTAAGTTTTTAACGATGTAAGGAAGAGGCCATACAAGTAGCGTAGATACGAATTCTCTTTCCATATGGTGTGACTCATAAACAAAAGAAACCCTTCAACCAGGAAAAGAGAAAATATCAAACAGTCATGCAAAGGCATATACCTAAGGAGATCACACAACTCAACTCCACTTACATGAACATACATGAACTACATGTACCTTTTTTCCCCCTTTACTTGCAATGTGGAAGGTGCAAATCCTTTTAGGTAGTGTTTGGCAACATAGAATTCATTTGAATATAGGAAATTTAATTTTGGTATTCAAATTCCAGAATTGTAAATGACACCCATATACTTGGAATTTGCAAATTTAAATGCTTGACCAATTTTATATTGTTATTGGAATCCTATGCAATTGACCCAATTCCACATTTCCAAATTCAAGATTTGCCAAATATAGTATTTGGACTAATTCAACATTTGAAAATGGATTCCAAGTTGCCAAACATACCATTATGGCATTTATGGTCATATTTTTCTAGTGACACTACATGCTGGTAAATCATGAACAAATATCACGCAAAGGCCAAGATTATCATCAGTAGTATGTTTCACGATGAAGAAAATAGCAATCTTGACAGTTTGGTATAGCACATTGGAGTTACAAAAGATAATCCCCCATTATCTTCTCTATGTTCTTGTTTTGATTTATCTTTTTGTACAAGAAGCAGAGTGATTCAATGGAGATGTAAAAGATAATTCCTTAGTATATGGCTAGAACTTTCGTATCATAATTTGAGATTTGAGAGGTACAGAAAAGAAAAACACAATAAATCTATTACCGCCCAAACCTAATTCGATGGATCTTAGAATATCAGTCTTATTAACTTTGACCAAAACCCTCTATCCATTGGTCCATTTTAAAAAACCTACCACAATCCTCAACACTAAAACTTCACTTTACATTTTCTCAGGTACTCAGAGGAGAAGCAAATTTTGTAAACAAGGGTATGGATTCTTTAACAGCCAATTTCAATTTCACCTCAAAATTCTTGATCAACATTAGCTAAAATGTGAAATGACATGCAAGAGCCTTTAAAATCTACTATATGTTTTAGTTTTGTCGAGTCCCCACCTTGTAGTGATCATGTCAAATAATAGGCTAACAAACAGCCGTACACAAAGGCAAAATTCAGAAAACCTTAGTGTGCTGGACACATGGATAAATAGTATGATTAACGCTCATACCCTTCCATGGATGAGTAACATAGCTGAAATATCTTTACATAGATTAAGAGGACAGGTATTCAAATTGTTTCTCAATAAAAACTTAAAAGTTGAAGGTTCGACAAGGAAGGAGTTTGAGGCAAGGATGGGATCACTCAAGTTAAAAGACTGTGACTCAAGTATTAAGAGTTCAACCTTAGTAGTGAAACACTAGATAGAGAGTAGTAACAAGGAAGCTTTTGGACTATTATAAAAATAAAATTAAAAAAAAAAAAAAAAAAAAGAATTAGAAAAACAATCTATAG
>NC_080052.1:5279608-5344608 GCF_026212465.1 Amaranthus tricolor | reverse complement strand
CCAACAAGTCCCAAATTAATCAAGTCATTACAATACCTTATTTTAAATGAACTTAAGGTTGTCCCATCAGATTATAATTGGTTATGCTAATTTATAACGATTTTGCGATTATTTTCGACAATTTAGGTATTTACCGTTATTTAAATGATGTCTTAAATCCGTAAAATTTATAAACCATCTTAGTTAAACTTATTTTACACTATAAGGCAGTAGGTTGTTAATACAATTATAAATTTTTGATATAGGTCTATTTTTACTCAAATTTAAGTAACAATATTACACTTTTAATAAATAAACAATTTCAATTAATTTGATAAATTAGTAAATAATTAATAATTAGCTTCATAAAATTATACTAAAGTTCTAGAAGTCATATCACACTTTTATTAGCCCATTTAAAATTATAAAAGTCATGTATGATATTTTATTATTTTGTATAGGCATTTTATTGATAAATAAAATAAAATCGATTTAAAATTATTTAAGTTCGAATAACATATATAAAAAATCTATGATGTTCCAGAAACTATTTTAAAAGATATAAAATTTTAACTAACCATTGAAAATCACTTAGGTATTTTTAATAATTAATTTTTTTATTTTATCGATAAAACAAATAGAAATTATTTAAGTCCATATATGGTCATGAAAATCCATATAAATGTTTTTACATGTATTTAATGTTTATATAAGTGTCTCATAAAATGTTCATGTCCAAAGGACGTCATTTAGTATTTATTTTATATTTAATCGTTTTCTAACTAACCTAATATTAATAACAGAGTTAAAATTATTAAGGTCCTTAAATTTCAACAAAATCTTCCCAAAGTTTTACCAATTTTAGTTACCGTTCATATGAGCATGTGATAAAAATTTCAAGTCCATATGTCTTTATTTGGTAATTATTTCATTTTTTTTTACTAGTTCACAATTTAACGATTACTCAAAAATCATGAAAAATTCCAAACCAAAAATAAATTCTGGCCAAATCTTATTGGAGACATTATAATATGATTTTATTAATTATTTTTGATGATCAAGAGTTGAACTAATACCATGTTTCATAATAAGAGTAATTAACACCTTAAAATCCATTAAAATATCATTTTAATGAATAAATTTCAAGAAAAATATCTTAGAGATTTTCTTAACATATAGCAACTGGAAATTACTTTTAAAATGCATTTCAAATATTTTTCAATTGCGTATAATCATTTTCATCACAATTACTTTCACAATGTAGTGTTAAACATGCCTTTAAACATACATCAATTCATAAAATCAACATGCATGATGCCTACAATAATAATACTTGTAATAAATCATTCCATACTCAACATTATCATTTTGATATTATTTTTCAAGATTTAAGAACTTCTCCTTGGAATTTTATTTTTAAAAACAAGTTTATACACAAATTTTCCCAACTTGTTCTTAAATTCTTTAAAAATCACCCCATGTGACATACCTCGACTCCAACCCTATATAAGTATTTCGTAAGCTCCTATGCGTTCTTAGAAGTGGTTCCAACTTCGGGTCCTTGCCTTTCAAGTATCACCTCGAACTCTTCAACTAAACATATAGCATTCATCCAAAAATTAATAACAATTTTGGATTTCTAATATGCACTTAACTTTCCTTAGTTTGGGTTGTTAAACTAATACTTGTGATGATTTTAACATATTTGGAGTGTACTTATTATGTTGAGCAACATACTTAATCAAGTCCCATAATTTTACTTAAATCCTTAAAGTAAGAAAATTTATATGTTTGTTGAAATACATTTTCTTATTTTCTATTATGACCGATTTTTATTGATTTATAAGTGAAGATTTTCTTAGTTTTAGAGATAAAATACCCATTTTATAATGATCAAAGCTTATAGAAGGATTCATGTAAAAAAAAATGCTTTACATGAACAAGTTCTAACAAAAATAGTGGAATAAAGAAATGAACATAACTTACTCTATACTTGGTAAATTTTTTTAAGTTTAGTGTCTATAGAAAGCTCTTGAAATGAAGATTATTTTTTGTGGGAGATTTGAGTTTATAAATATAAATTTTCAGATGTTTTAGATGGGTTTTTGAAGAAGATTTGATGAGAAAAGAATGTGTTTTAGTAGTTGAAACTTCGAAGGATCCTAGTGTTTGTTTTTGGATGAATTTTGGAGCAATTTGTTGGGGAATATGGCTGAATAAAATGGTCAGAAAATAATGTGTTTTTGCTTCTACTATTTGCCTCTTGCATGCTTGTAATGATGCATAAGCTTTTGGTAGAATAAAAGGGGTTTTTTAAATAGAACAATTTGCTTGAGTATGTAAGTGTACAATGACTAAAAAGAGGGGTTGGGGTACAACAATGGAGCTGCTGTTTGGGGCTGTTTTGAAGGTGATTTTTGTCTCAATTTGGTCTATTATGGTGTAAGAAAGATTTATCTAAGATAGATTAAAGTTTGGAAAAAAATTATTGTACATGTAACAAGTTATGTAATTTGTATTTCATGTTTAAAATCACTTGCATACATGTATGAAATATTTAATTTACTCCCATCCTGGTTAAATAATATGCTCGGGTAATAATTAAAATTTTCTCTAACTGTTATAGGTAGTTACTCAATTTTAAGTTTTACCTCCAAAGTTTTCGTTACTTGTTACGATTCATAACCATGTTACGAATTAACAAGTTTCTAATCATCGTAGAAATTTTTTTCAAATTACTACCATCACTAATTAAATTATAATTAGTAACGAACAAATATATAGGAAAAAATTAGGCGCTAAAAACGACTAATGATTTCTCATTAATAATGCGACTGTTTCATTAACTTTTTACTTACTATCCCAAAATTGATTTGTTTTTTAATGTTAGTTCAATTTCATAAATTTAAATAATCCGAATAATTTTCCTTGTTAGTGGTGTTACAATGTTCACTTTTATTTTTAGGTGAAAAGATTAAAACATTGATTATCACTTCACTCACCCATATATGTGAATTTTAAGAGAAGAATCACCTATTTAGTTGGAGTTGTTGTAACTGTTAAGTAGAATTAATTCTACCTCTGAAATGCAAGGGTTAGTTTGTGAGGTTGGGTGAAAAACAAATAAACAAAGAATGTGCAAAAATAAAACACAACACCAAAGAAGAGCAAACACAAGATTAATGAGATATCTTAGGATACCACCATCTCAAAATAAGTTTCTTATCATTAATATATCAACATATATCAATGACTCAACTCACACAAACTTTAATAATACTCTCTCAAAGTAAAGATTGAACCTGTAATGTCAATCTCCCTCTAATGCACTAATACAAGTAGAATGAACTCTCTAGGTTGAAACCCTAGTTGATTCTAAGTATTAGGCTCGATCTACATATCTCTAATAATGTTCTAAAACCTCTTTATATAGTCTTTCAACATATTAGAAGCCTTAGGACAAAAGTCTTGCTCTCCAAGTATTTCCTCCAAAAAAACAGAAAACATGCATATTTAATTTGTTTGTTACTTGGGCTTGGGCGAGCCACATGAGTGGTGCCTTTAAAGGCCCTCTAACCTCGTGTGAGTTGTTGCCTTGATCATGCAATGTTCTTCTTGAGCCTTACCTCGTTCAAGGCACTTACAAAGCCCCATGTTTAGCACTCTCTAGCTTTGATTAAGCCACTCTAAATAATCATCCCCAATGATCACTTCATCAAGTGATCCAAAGCTTATCCTTCCATGCCTCATGACACTTACATTTTCACTCTTAAATCTGCAAGTTAGAGCATGGACCACAAGGTGATCAAACTCATCACCAATGTCATAGAACTTGCTCTTGCTTCAACAACCTCCAAATCCTAGCTAGTATGAGTATCAAGCATTGTTAAGAATAACAACAATAAACAAATCAATTCATTAACACTGGATATGGTCTTACAGTGATTAATTATAATTTTAAAGTAATCACTTATAATTTTAAAATAATCACTTTTTATATTCTAAATTATTTCTTTTTATAACCTTAAAGTGATTAGTTACAATCTTAAATTAATCACTTACAATCTTTTTAGAAATAATCACTAATAATATTAAAATAATCTCATATAATTTTCAAGTGAGACGGTAATATATAAAACTTGTTCTAAACTGTATTACTATGATTTTATTGGTTTTAAAAAAACTCATTGGTGTCATGACAGCTCAAATAATTTTTTTTCAAAAGAAAAAATTAACAGTGCCTTACTTAATTAATCAAGAGCATGTGATCTTTGTTTATATTAAAGATTTAAAGTACAACAAGACAACAACTACTAAATAGGCATAAAATGCTTGAAAAGTGAATCTATGGCCACAATTCTCAACTTTTTGCTGCAATTTTGGACCTGTTCATGATTGCATACATGCTCAAGTACATTTTCATTTTTGGTACTCTAATTTGATGCTTCAAGTTATAAACTCAGTATCTTACAAAATACAAAAGTCAGAATCCAACAGAAAAAGGTAGCAAACCGATCATATTTGTACTCCCATCAAAGAGAGGAAAAGGCTAAATATGAGCAATCAAATTAATCCCTCCAATTTGATGCTTGTTGGAATCAAATCCAGTGGATAAACCTTTAATGACCATTATTTATATTATTTGTATTTGTATTTTTATCCACAATATTATTTGTATTTCTTGCTCATCTAACAAAGATATAACTTTAAAATGGTTGCATTTTAATATTAGCACTTTCTTTGTGGTCCAAGTTGCACATTCAAATACAAAGATCAAGTCGCAATTTGGAATATAAAAATGATCATATTAACAGGAATTTAGATAAAAAAACACAAATAAATTTGTTTTGTACTTGTTTAATTTCAATTTGTTAATCTATTCTTTATAGTTTTAGGAGTTGAAGCATGTATCTAAGCCCTTTATAATTTTTATTATTAAATTAAGTTGAATTAATTATAAATGCCAGCATATAATCGGGCAAACACGCGATACACACACTTCATAAGCTAAGTATTGGAAATATAATGCAAATACAAATTACAATTATAACAAATCAATTTGTGCTCTGCTTGTGTGTGGATGACAATGAATCTCCATGCTTTGCTTTCTTTTAAAAATTGGGAAATATTATTAATAGAATAAGACTCTAAAAAGAGACCAATAACAATAAAGGGACATTCTAAATGCACCTCTCCGGCATAAAAAAACAACTCGTAAGGAAAAAGACATGAGGAAACATAGAATGTGGGATGCCCATTAAAAGATAGTAGGCAAGCTACTATACACACCAAGACCACCTAATGGTGAATCACAGTCCGACACACCAAAAAAACTACGATCCAATACAAAAGATCATACACTTTGAAAGCTCTTGAAATGAAGATTATTTTTTGTGGGAGATTTGAGTTTATAAATACAAATTTTCAAATGTTTTAGATGGGTTTTTCAAGAAGATTTGATGAGAAAAGAATGTATTTTAGTAGTTGAAATTTCGAAGGATCCTAGTGTTTGTTTTTGGATGAATTTTGGAGCAATTTGTTGGGGAATATGCCTCGGATAAATATAGATTGTGACAAACAATAACTTATGCCACGAATTATGCCATAGATAAATTTATCGTAACAAATAAATAATTATGTATGAATTATGTCACAAATAAATATTTATCATAGGAAATAATTACTTGTCACAAATTGGCAACACTTTTGAACATTAAATTTTTTGAATATATTAAATAACACTATTTGAGAGATTCCAATTATGGGAAAAGAAACAAAATAATAGTAGAAAGTAGAGATGTTCAAGAGTGATCCGATTCGAAAATCCAAACCGAAATCGAAAGTAAACCGACTCGAAAATGTGTTCTTTTTTAGGTTTATCGAACCGACAGTACCCGAACCGGTTGACAACCGAAAATGGGAAAGTTGAACCCGAGCTATAACCGACACATAGGGATGGTCATGGGTCCAGGACCCTGTTGGACCCGCTCCGGAACCGCCCCTTTTTTAAGAGTCTGAGTCTAAATTTTTGAGACCCATCGAATCCGGGTCGGATCTGGATCCAAGAAATATTTGACGGGTCCGAGTCCGTGTCCTAAGGTGAAAACTCGAACCCAGACCCGGACCCTAAACTTTTAAATTTTATATTATAGATTTCTGATTTTTGAATTCTAATATTAATTTGTTTATTATTAATATATAATAATATAATGCCTTGGGCCCTTGATAAGTTAATTACTTAATTAATTCACTTGATTGCCTTCTCAAGTTCTCATTCTCAATCCAGTAACCCTAAGTCTCAAATTTTTTTCTCATTCACTTGATTCACTATGTTTCTCATTTAGTCTTTTATATTTGATTTTTAATTATGTATTTAAACAAGTGTTTTTACGTTTTAGTAATTATTTTGTATTTGAATTTTATGGACTCGAACAAGTGTTTGTAATACGATAATAAGTTGCTTACAAAAATACAAAAAGATCGCAAAAGGTACAATTTTGACAAATTAAAGAGGCTTTGTATAAGACCTATTAAGGACCCTAGACCCGTCAGATCCGTAGGGTTTGGGTCTGGGTCTGGGTCTGGGTTTGAAAATTTTAGACCCTAAGGGTCCGGATCCGGGTCTGGATCCATAAAAAATAAAAGGGTCCGGGTCTGAGTCTGACCAGACCCGCCCCATGACCATCCCTACCGACACATAACCGTTAACCGAAATTAGCCGAACCTAATAATGACCGACCCGAATCATGCTCGAAACCGAATTTGATCCGGCTAAAACCTACTTAACCCGAACAAATTTTAGATCGAACTGCTGTAAACCTGAACCAATTTTTAACATAAAAGTATGATAGACTCATATTCAATCATCTTATTAGTTAATCTAATAAAGTGTTAGATATTTTAATAAATTAAATTATCTTATTAGTTAATCTAATAAAGTGTTAGATATTTTAATAAATTAAATTATCTTATTAGTTAATCTAATAAAGTGTTAGATATTTTACTAATTTAAATTTTATAAATAAATGGTTTCATATATTTAGAATTAGTAATCAATGGTCAATGTTTACTTTTAATCGAATTAGATGAAAATTGATAGAAATTTATAATTTTAATTTCCGGTCAAACAAGTAAAAGTAACAAAGTAATAATGATTACTAATTAATTTGCATTTTAACTATTTTGCTTTAAGTAAAGGGAATCCTATCATCAATTAAAAAATGACTAACAACTTAATTTGATATTGATTCAATCAATAGTAATTAGTAATACGTAGCCAAATTCTGTTTTTAAAAAAAAAAAACTCGAACCCGATCTGTACCCGACAAAACCGAACCAATTAGTAACCGATGACAACCCCAGACCGATTGACACTCGATACGAACTTCAACTGATACCGAACCGATGCTAACGCAATAGCTTGAATAACCGATCTCCAACCGAACCATGACTAACCGACTCAACCCGAGTGTGACCCGTTGTAACACACAGCCGAAAAATAACCGATTCGAACATACAACCGAACCAAATGACACCCGTCCGAAACCGACCCGATCACCCAAATGAACACCTCTAGTAGAAAGTAAGCTACTTAAATTGATAAATGTACTTACTAATAGTAGTGAATTTTATTCGGATTAATACGCAAATCAAACTCTTCAAAATCGACTAAGAAATATGATTTGATTATTTTTAAAATTCCATTTGATTTTCATTGAAATTAAAAACCAAATTAATTATTCTGAATTCGGTTTTATATAACTAAAAGGCAAAAACTGATTATTAAAACTAATTACATAAAGCTTAAATAAAAAAAATTATTTGGTGAATAATTAAGAAAACCAAACACCAAATTATTAGAGCTAATTGTTTAATTGAATTGATTCATTATATATATTTTAAACCAAAAACGAATCCCAAAACCAGGTTTGTATTTGGAAAACAGCCGTCTGAGACTACTGAAAGTGAGAAACTAACCGTCTGAGATGGCGATGAAGGATTGAACTGCAATTCTTTTTCTTCATCCCCTACCGGCTGCACGCGATATTATCTTCTTCTTGATCTTTGATCTTCAGCCCTTTTAATCTTCAAGGTGATTGCTTCGATTATCATTTTTTTCATTTGTTTGTGTTTTCGATTAAATTTAATCTCTGGTTGGTTCGTTCGGATTTTTGTTGTTTTTGTTCATCATTTTTTATTAAATTCATCATTTTTTATTTTCGTTGTTGTTTTTATTCTAATTATTGTTGTTCCTTACATTTTCTCGATGACATTTTATTGTTGGAAAATTTAATTTTAAAAATCTCACAGGTCGCTTTATTTTAAAAATTCTGCCTATCGATTATTTTTTTTAAAATCTGACCCTTATACTACATTTTCTTTTAAAATATTGACGTCATTAAGGAACTTGTAAAATTCACGTAAAATAAAGATCGAATTTTTTAAAAATAATTATAAGGGAGAATTTTAAAAGATAAGGAGCAAAAGGTGTAATTTTAAAATTAAATTTTCCTTTATTGTTTTGTTCTAATTATTTTCTCATCTTCATTGAATCATTTGTTCTTTCTTCATTTTTGTTTAAAAATCTGATCTAGAGTAGTTTTAAGTGTTTTTTTAATTCGTTAAAAAATTGCGACATCTAATTTCCAGTGCCTTTAATTCCAGTTTCGATTTGCATTTTAGTTGTTCAAAAAATTCTGGTACCTTTAAGTGTTTAAGTGCTATTTCATATCCTGTAAATTGCAGTGTTAATAAAATTCCAGTTTCGATTCCAGTACCTTTAAATTCCAGTACCTTTAAATGTTTTAAGTTTTTTTCATAACCTTTAATTTGTTCAAACATTGCAAACATTTTAATTTATAAGCATAATAATGATATTTGTGTTCTATCAAGTTCTGGAGGCAGATTGGATTTTGGAAGGGAGAATTCAACTCTATTAGTTAAATTTACTTCTTGTACGCTACTTTTGAATAGGTTATCAACAGAATAGGGCTTTCTAGACCTTTAGGGAAATGTATGAGGAGTGAATGGGGGATTGAGTAATTAGAAGGTGGACCGGTGGAGTAGAAGAAGAATTGACGAAATATTTCCCAATTCTTTGTTTGGGATAGGAACAGGAACTGTTGGTGGGGATTTTATTTTTAAAAATGAAGCTACAAAGATGCCTTTGCTAGTACTCTCATTTTAACACCTCTTTCGAATTTCATCTTCTTCTGCTCAACTGCCATGCTATGGAATCTCAAGCTGATACTTTTTCTCTCCTGTCTCTTTAAATCTATAACATGTTTACCCTGACAAATTTATTACACAAAATCATAACTGGTCTTTAAATTTCTCAACAAGAGCAACAACTTCATCAAAATATATTTGCTTCACCTAAAAAGCATAAGAGCAAACTCTTAACTTCAATGAGGGATAATTCTTTCTACATACAACCGAAAAAGAGGCAAAATTGAGTTATGGATTTGGAAGCAACCAATAAGTTAAGACGATGGTGGAAACTGATTTCAGTGAGGGATTAAAGAGTCTTAACATTGGACTTCCCAATTCCCATTCTAATTACCAGCACCTCCTTGGCAATAGATTTATGGTAGTTGGGGTGCTTGTGACTTCTACTCTCGAACACAATCTCTTCTAATTCCCATCAAGAAAACAAGGACTTGGGAGTAGGATTCACGTTACCACCTTCAATTCCCTATGAACAAACACCCTCTTGTTCTTATTTTTTCTGTATGTTGAAAGGTGTCTGGACATAACATATTATTCTTTCTTATAAGTAGTTGTGTGATGGCTTCCCCTACTTGGCCATACTTACTCATAGGTCACAGCTGCTTTCTTTCTTTTGTATGCCTTGTGTTCTTTTTTGGTGGGTGGTCTTGGTCATTTAATGTAATATCATAATGTTTTGCATATGCTATTTTAACTTCATTATCTTAATTTTGTTATCCATTTAAGCTGAAGTGTGATTCTAGAAGAATTGGTAAGAATAAAATGTGAGTCGATGTGATGAACAGTTAGTATCTCTACATCCCTTAAAAACATTATGCAAGTTTTTGATTCTCTATTTTAGGAAGTACAAAATAGTTGTGGGTTCTTGATAGAATGCTTTGTGATCCCCTTGATCTTCTAACTTATGTACCTATTCATGATTGTCGCTGTAATGTTGAACGTTATCTTTAAATATTTTAAGCGAAGGAAGACGAAAAAAATTGTTCTATATAATAAGCTTTGTAATTTTGTTCAAATAGAGAGGTGCATGATGCAGGAATATTTATGGAAAAAATATCCAATGGGATTAGAGAAAATGTTGTACAACTCCTTAATCTTGTCAAGCTATCTGAAGTTTATAGAGGCTATAGTGACCTCTTTGGGCTCTAAGGACTCTGTTTTATAGTTAGCGGTGTTAGTGTATTATATGTTAGTTCTTTTGAGGTTGAAAAGGTGTTTAGGAAGAGTGTAAATATGGGAGACTAGCTATTTAGCTTCTGTTGTTATCACCTGGTGACCTTTATTGGATAATGAATGCTAAAGAGATGATTTTTGGCGTGACTCGTGAATGTGTTTGTGTGGTTGATTCCTCTGCAGTCTTCAATGGTTTATGGATTTAAATGATCGGAAATCAAAAGTGAATTTCTTGAGACCACTCACATGTTTTGCTACTTTGTGATGACGATAAATCCAATATTGAGAATGTAAACTATCAAATTGAGGTTGGAGTTTCTAGCTGCTTCAAAGTATACGCTCAGAAGTATTCTGAAGTTCTAGATTTTTACCAAACTATACGTCCAAAGCTGGTGAAGTTTCATGATTGTTATAATCAATATTCAATATATTTTGAAAAAAATTAGTTTAGAGCAGCTGCTTGACTTGCTTGACTTTAATTGGAATCTAGTTGGAGGTAGAGGCCCTGAGAAGTGTGTTAAATTGTAGACTGCTATGAAGAGCTCACACGATCTTGGATGATGCTTGTTGTATTATGATGACTTTAATCAAATAAAAAATTTCCTTACTTTGAAATTGGCAAAAGCAAATCCATGCTATTGGGAAATATAGGGCCCATATATTGTATTGATCGAGGGACGTTACGAGGATATGTTTCCTTTTGGTAAGAGTCTTCTATTTGATGGTAGTATTTCAGAACTTGATTGCCTCTTATTTCTTAGCAGTACATAAATGCTTATTTATAGTCCTTGAAATGTGCAGTAGTGGGTATCTAGTTAGCACTCTCCAGCGGACTCAACACTTTCCACAGAGTTGCTATTTATTATTTTGAAAATAATTTTGTTTTTCTTTGATGACTTATATTATAATATGCTATTTTTTTTCTTTTTTTTCTTTGTAGGTAAATGTATTTTGGATTCTAAAAGCCAACGTTGTTATATCAATGCAATAGACGCAGTAGAGTTGAGACAAATATACTCATGTTTTACAAGGAAGACGATGAATTTATGTTACTTTTATATTGAAAAGGATAATAGCTAGTGTGTTTGTTTTATAAATAGTGTGTTATTTCTGTAAATACTTTTGTAAAAAGATATATAAAAGGTTTGTTACAACTAAAACCACACTATTTAGACACTAGTTGAATTTACCTACAAGTAGTATACTATTTTGTCCATGAGTTTGATTGTATGAATGATTTGTGGCCACATGTTGTTCATGTGGTAAACGATAATTTACGCTCTTATTGTATGTGGCAGTTTAATATGATTAGCCATAGGTTATATAAGGATATGATTAGCCACGAACAAATACATGTGGCAGGAAAATATAATTAGCCACGAGGGAATTCATGTGGCAGAAGAATATAATTAGCCACGGGTTATGCCTATGGCAGAAGAACATAATTAGTCACAGGATCTCCCGTGGCTAAAAAAAGAGTTTATGCCACCACCATAATTTTCTCGTGGCTAAAAAAAGAGTTTATGCCACAATCATAATTTTCCCGTGGCAACAATTTAGCTACGATCACTTGTGCCACAGTAGTATCTAGCTTGAATTCCCGTGGCTAGTTAGCATAGCCACGGGAAATTCTTAGTTGTGCCACGACTGTGACAGTGGCACAAGTGATAATTTATAGTAGTGTTATGTCTTGTTCCGTAAGTTTTATATTAAGATGTATATGCAAATAATCAATAGTAAATATATAATAAAATATAATAATATATACTCTGTAAAATCAAATTTACCTTATTTGGTCCAATAAATATAATAATTAACCAATCAAATTATTTCATGTGGCAAATCTTTAAGAGCGTGCCACATGAACTTTTCCAATCTTTTAGTTAATTGTACTTGTTTTGTAAGTTTTACATTAAGATGTATGTACAAATGATCAATAGTACACTAAACATTAAAATCAATATTAAAAGAAAGTTAGTCAATAGTTCATTCAGAATCAATACTCTCTAATGAAGTTTTCCAATTTAATAAATACTTTCTTTGTTCTCTAATGAAGTTCCAACAAGGAATGTTCATTTAGAATCAAGAAAAATAGAATCTTTTAGATAGTCGATACTCGATATCATATTTTATTGAATAATGAAGTTGATGAAGGAAAAGCGGGATTTATAAACATTAAAAAAATATTAAAAGAAGTTAGTGGAGAAATATGGGAACCACAAATTAAAAAAAATATTTTTAAAAATTAGTTGAAAACATGTGGATACCATAGGAAATATAAAAATATTAAATAAAGTTAGTGGAAGATATGTAGAGACCATAAGCATTATTAAAATATTAAAGTGGATCTACAAAGTTATTTTTGTCCAAAATTTATGATAAAAATAGAAAGACTCTTTACGGGAACAACATTTGGAACACCCTGAAATGTCAAGTGAGAACTTCTTTAAGGAACTGAATGGGTAATATTTATAAAATCAACTTTCCCTTATTAGGTTCGGTAAATATAGTAATTAACCAATTTGATTATTTCATGTGACAAATCTTTGTGAGAGTGCCACATGGAATTTTTCAATCGTTTTAGTTTATTGTATGTTTAATTGTATGTATAAAATCAACTTTACCTTATTAGTCCCATAAATATAGTAAGTAACCAAATTGATTATTTCATGTGGCAAATCTTTATGAGAGTGAATTGCACAGGCTTTTTAAACTAGTAATCAAATAATACAATCAACTAAAAGAATTAGAAAATTCTATGTGTCACTCTCACAAAAATTTTTGCCATACATTTAAATATAACGATTGGATACTCTATGTGTCACTCTCACAAAGATTTGCCACATGGAATAATTAATCACAAAAACTTGGACGAGACGGTCTACGATCTTATTATGAGACTGTCAATTTGGGCCAACGCAATTCGCACATGTAACAACATTTCAATTTTTTGGGCATTTATCAATTTTGACCTTATAGGTATTAATTTTTAAAATTGATACCTTTAAGGTCAAAATTGATACCTTTAAGATCAAAATTGAAAAATGCCCAGAAAATGAAAAAAATACCCAGGTTGTTACATGCGTGAAATGGGTCGTCCAAAATTGACGGTCTCATTATGAGGTCGTCTTGTCCAAGACCAGCTGATAATTAATTTGGTTTTATAATTAACTAAAAAGATTGGAAATCCCATGTGGCATTCTCACAAAGATTTACCACATAAATAATCAATTTGGTTAATTACTATATTTATTGAACAAAATAAGACCAGCTGATATTTATTGAAAAATTTCATGTGGCACTCTCACAAAGATTTGACACATGGAATACAAATACAATTAACTGAAAGAATTGAAAATTTTCAAGTGGCGCTCTCAGAAAGATTTGCCTCATGAAATAATCAAATCGGTTAATTACTATATTTATTGAACCTAATAAGATAAAGTTGATTTTATACTTATTATTATATTTTATTCGACAAGTTTAAAAGCTCGTGCAATATATGAAGTTTAGGATGAAGATGTATATAAATAAAATTTTCAAAGAATGATGTAAGAAATATTAGAAATTCCACATGGCAGTATTGAACTTTCATGAAACGCCAATTGTAGCATTTTTGTACGATTTTTCCACATGGTAGCATCCAGTTTATGCCTTATCTAACTGCCAAAGCATTTTTCGTTGAATTCTTGTCAATTTTCGTTTAATTGACCATTTTGACATTTGTACTCTTATTAAGTGTTTGTTGTCTTTATAATTTGCCCTAAACCATTTTTATGCACGCAAATGTTTAATTCACCATTTTGACGTTTAATTCACTGTTTAATTCATCAAAGCTCACAAATGTTGTAACAATTTTGTTTTCATTCAAATTTTTATCTTTATAATTTACCCTAGTTAAATACATATGTACATTAAGTTAATTGTAATAATCGATTATTCTATAAGGCAAATCTTGAGAGTGCCACAATAAATTTTCTAATCTTTTTAGTTAATCATAAATTCTTGTGGGAGACGGTCTCTTTGAGAGACCATCTCAAATTGGGTCGGTTCATAAAGAGAAACATAGAGTAAGTTACCCGGTGGGCATTAAAGATATTGTAAGTAACCGATTAAGATATTGTAAGTATTGCATGCTTACTCGGTGGGCATTAAGGATAATATATAGTGATACGGTAAGTAGGCATTAAGGATGGTATTATAAGAACATTGATGATAATGTAAGTAGGCATCAAGGATACTATAAGTAAGCATATAGGAATACTGTAAGTAAGCATTAACGATATTGTAAGCAAGGGCGTCTCGTTCATTTTTGGCCTTAGAGCGAAAGATAAAAATAACTATTAAAAATTTAAGGCATAATAATTAAATAATGTTTTACTCTTTCTATTTTATATACTTGATATTTTAACTATTTTATAAAAATCCCTAAAAACTCATATTATATGCTAAAAAGTACTATAAACTATACCTAAATTTTATTTAAGCTAATATCAATTTTGTACATGAAAAAAAATTTTCTGGGCCTCAAAAAGTTTGGAAACTTGGGCGATAGCCCGCTTTGCCATTGCAAATTGATGGCAACGTTGTAATTAGGCAATAAGCGTGATGTAAGTAAGCATTACAGATGATGTAAGTAGGCATTAAAGATACAATAAGTAGGCAAAGCTCTAATGGGCTGGATCTAAGAGACGTATCTTAGAGAGACGGTCTCTAAGGAGACCGACTGTTAGTTTATTGTATGATTTGGTTATTCATGTAGCAAATCTTTGTGAGAATGTCGTATATAATTTTCCAATCTTTTGAGTTAATTGTATAATTGATATTTTAAGAATTTTATAAAAAAAACCCTATAAACTCATATTACATGCTAAAAAATACTATAAATTATACCTAAATTTTATTTAAGTTAAGTTTAATTTTGTACATGAAAAAAAAAAATTAGGCCCTAAAAAATGTGGAAACCTAGGCGATAGCCCGCTTTGCCCTTGCAAATTGATGGCAATGATTGTAGTTAGGCAATAAGCATGATGTAAGTAAGCATTAAGGATGATGTAAGTAGGCAGTAAGGGTACAATAAGTAGACAGTCTTTCAAGAGACTGATTGTTAGTTTATTGTATAATTTGATTATTCCATGTGGCAAATCTTTGTGAGAGTGCCACATGTAATTTTCCAGTCTTTTGTTTAATTGTATGATTCTAGTTAATTATGTGATTGATTATTCCATGTGGCAAATCTTTATGAGAGTGTCGCATGAAATTTTCCAACCATTTTTGTTAATAGTCCCTCTTGTATGAGATCCTCCCACCGTGAGACTAATCCATACAAAATGTTAATTATGCTAAAAGTTTCTATTGTTGGGCTATTTAACCCAAAATTGGTTTAGACTTCACTATGAGACTCTCTTATATAAGAATTTGTGTTTAATTAATTGTATGATATGATTTTTTTAATCTCGGTGAAACTATTCATTTAGGTCTAGACATTTTGCATGAGATTGTCTCATTGTGAGACTAATCAATACAAAAGGTCCATTATGCTAAAAGTTTCTATTATTGAGCTTTTAACCCAAAATTATGGCACGTTTCACGGTGAGACCATCTCATACAAGAATTTGTATTTAGTTAATTGTATGATAGGATTTTTTTAATCTCGGTGAGACTATTCATTTAGGTGTAGACATTTTCTGAACACTAATTCTATATTGAGGCCGTCTCACCATGAGACAAGTTCAATTAGGCAGCCAAACTATTATAACAAAACCGTTTTCTATACAAGTAGGATTTCAGTTTTTATTATTTTTTTAATGATTTTTCACTAATGGGTCTTTTATGGACTTGTTTCACTGTGAGACGGTCTCATACAAGACGAGTTTTTTTCTAAATAAAAAAAGTGGGCCCTTGCAACAACCTAAACTTCAAAAATGATTTGATTGAGATCCAAAACTAAAGTGAAAGATCCTTTGCATAGATTGAAAAATCGAAAAAAAATAAGTTAGTTATCAAAAAATTTCCAAAAATAAGCTTTGAAAATTTTAATTTCAAAATAAGGATCTTCATGCCAAAGTTGAGGTTAGGTATGTTCAATGTTACTATCAGTGAACAAAAAAAGGAAGGTAATGTCATAATGTTTGAAGGGACAAAAAAAATGAAAAACATGTTTTTTACTAACAATGTACAAAATTTTGTTTTGATTTATTTTTTGTTGCTTACAACATTATGACATTGTCTCCATTTGGTTTGTTGTTAGTAACGACGAACAAAGAATTTTGACTTTTTCTTTGTTTGCTGTTAGTAGTTGCGAACATACCCAACCTTAGATTCGGACATGAAAACAATTATCTTGAAAATTAAAATTATCGGAGGCTTATTTTTGGGAATTTTTTCTGATAAACTTATTCTTTTCAATTTTGAAATCAACTATTGAATAAGCTTTTTAAACAAAAAATTCCAAATAAGTTTCGAAAAATTTTAATTCCCAGAATAAGTGCTTTCAGGTTAGAGCCCAAGGTCAGATTGTTCGCTATTACTAACAGCGAACAATAGAAAAAAAATTACTTTATTCGCTATTAGTAACAACGAACAAAGAGGACATTATATATAGTTTGTTCGTTGTTGATAACGAACAACTTTAGTTTTAAATTTTTTGTTCTATCAAACGGTTATGACATTATTTCTCTTTATTCGTCGTTATTAGGGATGGTCATGGGTTTAGGACCCTGTTGGATTCCCTCCGGACCCGCCCTTTTTTTAAGGGTCTTGGTCTTAATTTTTGAGATCTATCGGATCCGGGTCGGATCTGAATCCAAAAAATATCTGACGGGTCCAGGTTCGGGTTTCAAGGTGCAAACCCGACCTCGAGACCCAGACCCTAGACCCGCCCCTCAGACAAGTGTTTTTACTTATGCATTTACACAAGTGTTTGGTTTTTAATTATGCATTTAGACAAGTGTTTTTAATTTTTAGTAATTATTTTGTATTTAAATTTCATGGACTCAAACAAGTGTTTGTAATACAATAATAAGTTGCTTACAAAAATACAAAAAGACTCACAAAAGGTTCAATTTTGACAAATCAAAGAGACTTTGTTTAAGACCCATTAAGGACCCATTAAAGACCCTAGACCCGTCAGATCCGAAGGGTCTGGGTATGGGTCTGAAAATTTTGAACGCTTAGGGTCCGGATCCGAGTCTGGATCTATAAAAAATAAAAGGGTCCGGATCCGTGTCTGACCAGACCCGCCCCATGACCATCCCTAGCCGTTACTAATAGTGGACAAATTTTTTTCTCTCTCTTTTGCCCGCGATTGGCAACATCGACCAAATTCTGACCTTAGGCTCGTAATATGAAGACGCTAGAAAATAAAATTTTCCCACTTTATTTTAGAATTTTTTTTATAAAAAAACTTATTTTATTGAATCTTTCTTTAATTTTTCGAATAGATCATCCATTTCGGTGTTTGACTAAATATTGAGGGTTGATCTTTTTCATCATACCAGTGCACAATTACTGGATTTCAAATTCCAGTTTCATTTTCACTTTCCAATTCCTCATCACACCCCAAAAAATGGCGGTTTCGGGGAGGAGTACATCCGTTCTCATACTCTTCCTGATTTTCTTCTATTGTACTTTAGATCTATGCAGTGGGCAGCAATCCCCTGCTTCTCACCATTCTTGCTCCCGTGGTCATCACCATCACGACCACCACCACCATCATGATCATGATCATGATCATCATGGTGATCGTGATGAAGTTAATCAATCAGTAAAGAAGAGGCTGCTTCCAGAAGAGCTTGCTGAAGAAGAAGACCTAAAGTTATATGGCTTTGCATCAGATGAAATCCACATCCATAATGACCACCTTGATGGGTCCCACTCTCAACTTTCTGGCATTGGTATCATTTTATATAATGTTCTGATTTTCCTTCTGGCATTACTGTTTGGGAATTGAAACTGGGTTTTTGTAATTTGACTCTTGTGGGAGTATTTATTTTGAGTTGTGAAATACTAAGCATACTAGAGGGTCTAAAGTTTCAATTTTTATCCCTAAAAATACCCAAGACCAAGGTTCACCCAATGTGGGCTATGGGCTATGGGCTCGGTAGTGGTTAGCTAGCTTACTGAAGAGGGTTAGCTTACTGAAGAGTCAATGGAGTTCTTGTTTCTCAAGAACTCGTATAATGGAGTATTACATTTGGAGAAGAAGAAAAGAAAAAGAGAAGGGTTTTTGTGTTTGGCTAGGGTTAGAATTATCATAGAAATGTGTGTAGGCACTTCTATTTATACATGTGTACATATGGGAGTAAATGAGGAAAGGGCCCAACTCTAATGATTGGCCGCAACTTTTATCGCGAAATAAAACAGTGACATTCTGACCCCCCGCTCGACCGGTCGAGCGAAACAGGGGGTTCGAGCAAAGTGAAGAATGCTACTGGACTGGTTGAGCTTATTCACTCGGTTGAACAGCAGTTTGTTTTGGTCGAGCAACCCATCAAACGCCTCCCTGATCATCATACACACACATACACACATCCACACACCATCAAACTCACCAAACTCCATCGGTGCACTCAAAGTCACACCAAAAACTCCAACAATCTTCACCTTGACTTGAGTTCACCAAGATCACACACTTCTTCCAAGACACTCTATCCACACACTACAAACAATCAAACAAGTAACACACCAAATAAATGCCCCTAAGGGCTTTACATCAAGCAAGCTTCTAAACCAATCAAGTCCACACACAAAGTGAACTTTTTGGTGGGCAACGACTTCGTCATCATGTTGGCCGGATTATCATCTGTGCTTATCTTCGGTAAGCCCACTCTCTTGTGCTCCACTTCATCTCGAATGAAGTTGTATTTAATGTCGATGTGCTTGGTTCTTCGATGAAAAGTGTTTCGATTTCTTGCCAAGTGAATGGCACTTTCACTATCACAATGAACACGCACCAAGCTCATCTCAGGGCACATCTCACCAACCAAGCCTTTAAGCCACTTTGCCTCTTTAAATGATTCGGCGATAGCTATATACTCCGCTTTGGTGGTGGACATGGCAACCACATCTTGGAGCGACGATTGCCAACTCACCGCCGTTCCACCCTATGTAAAAACATTTCCCGAGGTAGATTTTCTAGCATCTAATTCACCCGTATAGTCGGAATCACAATGCCCAATCAACCCACTTGAATTTCTCCCAAACTTGAGACAAACATTTGAAGTTCCCATTAAATACCTTAACAACCACTTCAGCGCTTCCAAATGACCCTTACCCGGATTTGACATATATCGGCTCACCATGCTAACTGCTTGAGCAATATCGGGCCTAGAGCACACCATGGCATATATAACGCTACCAACTGCGCAAGTGTAAGGAATGTCCTCTATTTGTTCTTCTTCTTCTTCTTCTTCTTTTGTTTGAGGACATAACTTCTTGGATAGTTTGAAATGAGAAGCTAGAGGCGTGGACGCACTCTTTGCATCGCCCATGGAAAATCTTCTTAATACCTTCTCAATGTACCTCCTTTGACTAAGGTACGAGATGCCTTTTGCCCTATCCCTTAATATCTCCATTCCAAGTATCTTCTTAGCTTCACCAAGATCTTTCATGTCGAATTCACTTGAAAGTAACACCTTCAAGTTCTCCACCTCAAACAAATCTCTACATGCTACAAGCATGTCATCAACATAAAGGATCAAATATATTGTAGACCCATCATCAAGCTTCTTAAGATAGACACAACTATCATAAGAGCTCCTTGTAAAATCATGTGAAAGCATAAAGGAGTCAAATTTTTTATTCCATTGTTTAGGCGATTGTTTTAGCCCATACGATGATTTCTTCAAACGGCACACATGGCTTTCTTTACCTTTAACTTCAAAAGTTGCTTCATATAGATCTCTTCCTCCAACTCTCCATGTAAGAAAGCGATCTTCACATCCAATTGATGCAACTCAAGATCCTCCATAGCTATAATAGCAAGCAAGCCCTAATGGAAGAATGCTTCACAATCGGTGAGAAAACCTCATGAAAATCTACTCCCTCAACTTGAGTGAACCCTTTTTCCATAACTCTTGCTTTGTATACCGGAGCACTTTTGCTTGTCGATCCCTCTTTCTTTTTGAAAACCCATTTACACCCCACAACTTTCTTGTTTCTAGGTGCTTCAACAATAACCCAAGTCTTGTTCTTTGCAAGAGATTCCATCTCTTGCTTCATAGCTACTAGCCACTTGCTTAAGTCTTTTGAGGCCATAGCCTCCTTGTAAGAATTAGGATCATTCACACTCTCCACCTCACTAGCAATATTGAGGGCATAAGCCACATAGTCACACTCCTCTATATACCTTCTTTGAGGTATAATTTTCCTCTTTTCTCTTTGAGTGGGCAAAACGGTTTCTTTTTCATGTTGAGCATCATCATCAGTTTCATCAATATTGGAAGGCTCCACCTCCTCTTGGGTGTCATCGGATGTACCTACATTGTTAGTAAGAGTGTTCTGCACAGTAGGAGTAACCAATGCATTTTCATCAAAAACTACATCCCTAGAAGTAATGATCTTTCTGGACTTCTCACACCACACCCTGTATCCTTTTACACCCAAACCATAGCCCATGAAAATACATTTCTAGCTTTAGGATCAAACTTTCCCTCACTCACATGAATAAAGGCCGGACAACCAAATACTCTAAGATTAGAATAATCAATCGAATTATAACATACCTCCTGTGGGGACTTGAAGTTCAATGTGGTGTGTGGAGAACGGCTCACCAAGTAGTATGCCGTAGAAACGGCTTCAGCCCAAAACCTCTTGTTCAACTTAGCTTGTGCGATCATACTCCTAGCCCTTTCCAACAATGTCTTGTTCATCCTTTCGGCTACACCATTTTGTTGAGGCCTTCCGACACATGTTCTATGCCTCACTATATCCTCCTTGGTGCAATATTGAAGAAACTTCTTATCAACAAACTCAAGAACATTGTCCGTTCTCAATGTCTTGATGCTCTTTCCGGTTTTCTTCTCAATCATGGTCTTCCAATCAACGAAGACATCAAATACATCATCTTTGTGCTTGATGAAATAGCACTAAACCTTCCTTGAATAGTCATCAATAAGAGTAAGCAAGTAGTTGCACCCACCAAGTGAAGTCTTCCTAAAAGGCCCCCAAAGATCATAATGTATATAATCAAGGATTCCCTTGGTGTTATGGATTGCTGGCTTGAAACTCACTCTCTTGTGCTTCCCATAAACACAATTCCCAAGCTCTTTCCTCCAAACAAGCTTTGCTTGCTCAACTCATGCATACCTCTCTCACCGATATGACCTAACCTCAAGTGCCAAAGTTTGGTCTCTTCATCGGATATAATGCTAGTGGAGACATTCACAGAGCCGGAGATGGTTGAACCCTCCAGAGCATACAAACTCCCGTTCATCTTCCCCTTCATCACAACTAGTGACCCTCTTATGACCTTCATCACTCCACCTTGACAAGCAATCCTACAACCATTCTTGTCTAAAGTACCCAATAAAATCAAGTTCTTCTTTAACCCGGGAACGTGCCTAACATCGGACAAAGTTCTCACCATACCATCAAACATCTTCATTTGAAGACTCCCAACATCGACAACTTTGCAAGTCGCTTTGTTGCCCATAGTAACATTTCCTCCATCTACCCTTTCATAGGTAGTGAAGAGGTCTTTGTTGGGTGTCATATGGAAGGAACACCCGGAATCAAGAATCTACTCATTTTCACCCCTTGTACTCATGTGTGGCAACCAAAACGCCACCATCATCACTATCACTCACATAGCTAGCCTCGGCCATTACTAGAACCCTTCTTAGACCTCTCATTATCATTGGAATGCTTCTTTTTCCACTTCCAACAATCTTTCTTGATGTGACCCTTGAGCTTGGAATAATTGCAAGTCTTGTTCTTGTTTAAAACTCTAGACTTTGACCTACTTTTGCCCTTTCTACCACTACCATAAGTAGAATCCTTATCATTAGCTCTACCCCTTACATACAAGCTATCATTTAAGGTACTAGATGATTTACTTGACCATTGTGTATCAATTAAGTCTCTTGGGGTCAAGGCATTTTTAACATCATCACTACTCAAATTGTCTCTACCATAGAGCAAGGTTTTCCTGAAGTGCTTATAAGATGGTGGTAATGAACACAACAAATAGATAGCCAAATCCTCATCATCAAGTTTTACATCAATGTTTTGCAAGTCTATGACAATAGAGTAAAATTCATCAAGGTGAGGTTTAAGGGGTTTAACTTCCTCTAATCAAAGATCGTAGAGTCTACTCTTCAAAAGTAGCCGGTTGGTCACACTCTTTTCCATGTAAAGAGACTCCAACTTCTCCCATATCCTCTTAGAGGTAGTCTCTTTCACAACTTCTCTCAAAACCTCATTTGAGAGACATAGTTGAATAGCCGACAAAGTCTTAGCATCCATCTCTTCCCATTTTGCTTCACTCACTCCAATGGGTTTCTTATCTTCACCTTCAAGAGCCTTGTGCACCCCATTTTGCATCAATATTGCCTTCATTTTGACTTGCCACAAGCCAAAATTTACACACCTATCGAACTTCTCAATATCTAGCTTCATTGAAGACATGTTTCCACAAGTTTTGCACTCTTGAATACTCCCAAACACCACCAAAAGCCTTAAGCTCTGATACCAATTGAAATACTAAGCACACTAGGGTCTAAAGTTTCAATCTTTATCCCTAAAAACACCCAAGACCAATGATAGAGGTGTTCTATGCAATGTAACAAACAAGTTCAATAAACTAGCAATGAAAAGCAATAAGAAACAATGCAATAAACAAAAGACACAAGATTTACGAGGTTCACTAAATGTGGGCTATGTCCTCGGTGGTTAGCTTGCTGAAGAGTCAATGGAGTTCTCAAGAACTCGTACAATGGAGTATTACACTTGGAGAAGAAGAAAAGAGAAAGAGAAGGGTTTTTGTGTTTGGCTAGGGTTAGAATCATCATAGAAATTTGTGTAGGCACTTCTATTTATACATGTGTACATATGGGAGTAAATGAGGAAAGGGCCCAACTCTAATGATTGGCCGCAACTTTTATCGTGAAATAAAACAGTGACATTCTGACCCTCGCTCTACCGGTCGAGCGAAACAGGGGGGTCGAGCGGTTCAGCATGTTGGTCGAGCAAAGGTCCAGAATGCTATTGGACTGGTCGAGCTTATTCACTCGGTCGAGCAGCAGTTTGTTTTGGTCAAGCAACCTATCAAACGCCTCCCTCATCATCATACACACACATACACACATCCACACACCATCAAACTCACCAAACTCCATTGGTGCACTCAAAGTCACACCAAAAACTCCTACAAGTTGATAATTGGGTTCTCATAATTAAGTTTTTCTTAATTTTTGCATTTCTGTTGAAAAATGCTTCAACTTAGTGGAGGTTTTGAAAAGTGTTTTTTAATTATAATTATTTTGGGTTACATTGGTGGATTCCTACTATAATTTCTTAAATTAACTTTTGATATTCTCTTTGAATCTTGCAATCCTGACGGGAAAAGTTCGATGTTAAAGGAGTATCTGAAAATGGGGTTTGTCAATTATTTGAATCTTAAAATTTTAATTTTTATAATTGTGTATCCTGCAAATGGGATTATAAAAAAATTTACTTTTAAGTTGTGAAGGTAATAAACTAATTTGTAAGCAGGACTTTGGATTCATTCAATGGGGTGTTCTTTGCTGGTGAGCTTGGCTTCTCTTATCTGCTTGACAATTGTTCCAATATTAAGTGGTGAGTTTTCCTTTTTTTTTTTGTTTAAAAGTTGAGTTGGTTAACTTTGGTATTGATTTGAACTTTGAAGAAAACTTTCTGTGATACATCCTCCCTCTTGCTATTAATTGAGAATGGAGGGACCAAGTTTTGTTCCTATAAAGAAACCCCTTTCTTTTCATTACAGAGTGTATATGATGCTGTATTTTTATTTAGTTGATATTCCCTTTTGGTTAATATTATAGTTACTCTTTCTTGCAATGATGGAAGTATACTCTTAACCTAGAATTGTAATTAGTTCTATTTTTGTTGATTTGGATGTGTGTAAGTTTGAAGATTTCAATGCTAACTTTGTTTTCTTTAAATGCAAGGAGCTTTATCCCTGATTGAACAGTATTCTGAAACCCATCTTAATTTATTTATTGCAGCAAATGGAACACCATCGAAAGCGGTTGTGGATGCAATGGCGCTCTTTGGGGTCAGCATTCTTGAGTTTTATGAATTTTGTTTGCGTTGGTGTGATCTTTGCTTACCAGACTTTTTTCATATTATATCATCTGAAGGCACTCTGAGAAATTCAACTTTTAAATCTTGATCCGTGCGTACTCCCTCCATCCTTTTGAGTTTTCCTATTTGCTTCCTTTGTGGGAGAACTTTTCCTAATGTACAGGGCAAATTTAAAGGAAGCATTGAATTGGAGAATTGTATTTATGGTCTTTCCAATTGCTGTTAAGGATCAAGGAGATTTTTTATTTATTTATTTATTTTTTTTTTAATTTTTTTTTCTAATGAACCTTTTATCTTTCTTTGGTTCCTTTGGTTTGACGTGAACATCTTCTTCACTGTGACATACGTTTAATCATTTAGGGGGTATTGTGTGGTGCCAAATTTTCTAGGTGCCCAATTTTCAATAGCCAGTTGAGGATATTTTTTACAAGGGTTCTTGCTTCAATGGCTTTGTTGCCTTGTTCTTGTTCCCCGTTTGAATTGATTACTTACAGGGTTCTTGTATGCTTTATTTTGACTGCAGGCTGGAGCTATGCTGGGAGATGCTTTTCTGCATCAATTACCTCATGCTTTCAGTAATACATTTGTTACACTTCTCTTTAAATAACACACTTGATTTGTTGCTGAAATGGGTATTTGGTTTCCTGATTTCCTCATTTATACTACAAATTGTGAGCCCAGCTACTGCAGAATAGTTAGACCACCTGACTTTCTTTTTAGAGGGAAAAGGCTAGGAGAGGGGATGTTATTATTCATTTTTCTCAAAATTATAAAAGCGGTGGCACAGGTAAAAGTCCTTTTCCTTGGAGAATTTGGGAAGGATTTAATTAATTTTAGGATTATGCACTACCCTGTTCCATTTCCTACTTTTTCCTTAATGACCTAATGATATTCTGCTATTACTAATGACATTAAAAAATATTTTCCAACCTTACAAGTTTAGGGTAAAAGAATGGACTGAACTTGCAAGTTTTTGTACAATTTGATCCAATATCAAAAGGAAAAATGGATCCTTCCATTCCCTTCTGTTCACTCCGGTGTTCCATTTTCAAGCTAGTGAAAATGGATCCCTTGCATCCCTCAGAATCTCTCTGTTTCCCTCTTCATTTCCTTTCAAGTTCATTAAAACTCATCACTAGTGTAAAACTGAAAGGTTAAGTGAAATATAGACATTAAAGATGAACAATGGTTAAACCCATTTGCTGATTAATTTTATGGTTCAATCCCACTCAGATATTTCTGATACCTGTAATTTGTTACAGTGTTGCCTTTGCAAAGCTGCAAAGCAGCGACAGAAAAGAGGGACTCACAGTAAAGCATTGTAATTGCTTCTGCACTGGTTGATTCCAATTTTCATCTATTAAGAAAAGTTATGTAGTTGCTTCTGGAGAATGTAATGAGGAAGATCTGAAAGGTTTTGATATATGCAAGCACAATTATTAGTGGTTGTCGAAACGCTTCTATATGCATTCATAACATGTAGAGAACATGAAAAAACTTTTATTCCGGTTAAATGTTTCCATTTTGTTTGCGAGTGAGCAAACATGTTCCACTTATAAAGGCATATTGAATTTGTGTACAGGTGGTGGGCACTCTCATGCGCATGATCATCATTTTCATTCTGAAGATTCACATTCTCATTCTCATTCTCATGCTCATTCTCTTGAAGATCTGTCTATTGGATTGTCAATCCTAAGTAAGTATTTTTGGTCTCTTATTTGTTCCTTTCATTATGATCCTCTAGGAAGACCTCCATGTTACCACTTCTGTGTACATAACTGTTTTCAGCTGATTGTAATCCCATTTTTTTCTGATAATCATGTGCAATTTTTTTGGTTTGGGTCTTATTGTCTTACTGTTAGCATTGTACATGAATTTGATTGATAGGAATTTAAAGATCTTTTTAGTTATGTATTTGTGGCCTTTTTTGATTAGTTCAATGCATATATTTTTCATGGTTGAGATCTGTTGTTTGTGATCATAGCTTGGCATGCCATGCCTTATTCCAGTGATATATAGACCAATAGACATGTGTTTGAATATCATGAATGTTGTTGATGCCACACAGGTTTCGGTGTTTCTTATTACCATGTTCGATTCTCAATTTTAAATTGTCTTTGGATAGATGTCTTTTACTTGGCTTCTCCATAGGATTTTGAGATAACATAGGTCATAGATATAACTAGGTCATTTTCCGGATTTGTACATTGTTCTTTTGAATTCCTTCTTTAAAAGGGGTATTGCACTGCATGCAACACTGATTCTCATCTTTCATATAACTTTTCTAGAGGCATTAGTGTCATTTCAAACTAATTCGGGAATAATTGTTACTTTTCTGCATTGCAACTCTGAGACTTTGTTTAGATAGCAATTTAGGAGGGATAGAAAGGGGAGGGAATAAGAGGGAAGAAGAGGGAAAGGTGGGAAAGTGAGAGGAAGGGAAAAAAAATACTTATTAATGAAAGAGAAGAAACAATTCACGCCTCATTTGGAAAAGTTGAGTTTAGAAAGAAAGGAAAAGAGGGAATTTGAAAATCTTTTTTGTGCTTTTGTTTCTAATAAACAAATTCATTTTGATGTTGGAAAGATTTGGTAGGAATATCATGAGTGTTCCTCACCCCTTTACTACTTTAAGATGAGCATTGTATACATTGTTGCATCACTTAATTTTCAGAATATTAAAAAAGACGTATGCAATTTATTGGAGATAGAGTTTTTCCAATTCACCAAACCAACATTATTGAGTTTTTCGTATCTCTCACAAACTTTTCACATGATTATCCATTAATAACCCTTCAAATCTTCCTTCCCCTCTTGTTATCCGAACAAAAGATATTTCACCCCTCTAAATCCTTCCTATATCTATTCCTTTCCTTCTATTTTCCTCTGTCCAAACATATTATGGAATGTATTATATTGATTAAAGTAAAAGCATGCAATGTATGAAAGAATACAAAGTGTGTGATTATATATCTTAAGTTTGGTCAACAACAACAATGCCAAAGCCTTAATCCCAACGAAATGATGTCAATGAAACAAATCAGTAAGAACATCGTTAACTAAAATTAATCGTCCATATTTAATACGAATAATAATTTCTAATCTACAAGTCTATGAGTAATAAAAAATCTCTTCTAGTGACCATACACATATATTCTCTTTCTCTTTTCGTTGCAATTTATTGCTCTGTGCTCATGCAAATTTCATATTCACGTCAATCTTAAATTCCATTATCCAGGAACTAAGTGATGCGTGCAAGTGTTAAATGACCCAAGAACTCAATCAATCCCTCCAAGATCAGCACCAAGATTGATCTTGAACAAATGTCACACAATAAGCCTCCTGTTCTGAATGAACAAAAGGTGGCCGAAACAATTCTGTTGAATGGTTCTGTGCCTTGGACAGAAACAAATTGGCCTTATATCAACCAATTGGCCTCTTCCTCACACCAAGATTAAGATTCACTCTCTTAACCTTTGTGGAAAAACCGAATGCTCTCTTTGTTTCACTCACAAAGAACTCACCCAGGGAAGGAAATTGCAAGCAATTTACTTGAAGAAATTTTTATTAACAATCTGAATGAATGATACAATTGAGGGTGTCCCTTTATATAGGACTCTAACGGCTAGTTTTGATGACTAACAAACTTAACTACTTCCGTGTCTAATTGTTAGATCACGTGCTAAGCATGAGTTTATTAAAACAGAAATACACTAAGGGGGTGTTTGGTATAAAGAGTGGAAAGGAAATGGAAAGGTTAGTCTTGAAGAAGGGTAACGGTAATGATAAGGATTATTGTAATTAGTTGTTTGGTATAATTAGGTAAGGGAAACACATTGTTTCCCATTATTTTGCTATTTGCCTCTATAGTAATCAAAGTGATGAACAACAATTTACAACAAACAAAGTCAAACCTAAAAATATAAAACAAAAATAAATTTTAATTTTCCACTATATTATTGGGTCTACTACTACTGAAAACTAGATTTAAAAATATAAAATAAATTATTTTAAATTATTCACATGGGCTGAAATTTGATTTTCATATTCATAAGTGCAGGTGATAAACACAAAGTTATGATAGAAGTGTACCGAAGTTTCTGAATTTCGCAAGATAGAAAGAGGGAAGAAAGGGAATTTGTTACCATTGTTAAATAAGAGGAAACAAAATGAGGTTATTTGTTACCCTTAAGTAACGGATTCGCTTAACCAAATTTGATACCAAACAAAAAGTAAGCTTATAAGTTAATTTAATCCCTTACCTACATAGAAAAAACCTTTACCAAATACCCCCTAAGTCTTATTTACAACTAAAATCAGCCTTATCAGAAAACTGGCGAACACAAGACCTTGTAGCTATACTCGTGGGTTCTGTATGGACTATGAGCATTGTCCTTGGGCCCTGGCTTCTTGATCCATGTATAGAGATGTCTTCCTCTGTGTTTCCTCGTTCTTTCATGCACCAGGTTGGGCTCTCAGTGTCTTGCAAGGTAGGCTGACAGACAGTTTGTTGTCCTGTCTGATCTGCTGTCTGTTTGTATTGATCAAGGTTTCTGTTTTGTTTGATTGATGTTGGGAGGTCTTCAAAGATCTCTCTTGATCTTTCCATGCTTTTATGCTCATGCTTGGCCCAGATTGGAGGTAGTCATCCTTATTTTGTAGAGTTTTCATGCTAAGTTTAGTAGGTTCAGCAAGTGTGTTGATCCAATTATGCTCTTCATGGTTTGACTTGGTTTGTAGGCTATCAATAATTGGATCAATAAGTTCCTCAAAGTTTTAACTTTCTACTTTTCTAATAAGTGCATTTCTAGGCTTTTTGCACATTACAAACACTCTCATCTTGTCTTCTGTATCTGTGACTTTCATATTCGTTATTATTTCATCATTTTGAATTCTTTTCTAAAGGGTACATCTCAACCAGTTGCTTCTTTTTTAGAATAATCTCTTCTAAAAGTCTAATATTTCGACCTATATAGTGATGTTTTGTTAGGGTACAATTTTTCCCTTTAACCTTACTGGCACTCCTCGGTTGTCTAATATTTTGGTCACTAACTCTTTCGATCCAAATTCCAGAATATTATGCCTAATTGTTGATCAATTTCTTGTGGAAGTTTGAGCCAAAATACTTAAAACAGTCATTGAGAAAGAGTTTCTTCGTATCTAACATAACATCATTGATTCACTAATATGATCCTTCATGCCAAAATGGCATTCCATATATATTATCTTACTTGGTTTGGCTCAATTCCTCTGATCTAATGCCTAACTTTACATCTCTAGTTTAACATTTACCTCATTTCTTGTTCCCTTTTCTAAAATTTTATTGATAGGGAACAACATGCATCATGAAACTCCAATATGAATAGGGCTTGTTCTCTCATTTTGCAATAAGATTCGACAAAGTAGAAAGTAAAACCTCGATGTAGACCATAGTGCAAAAATATGGTAACGGTTACGATAATGGACACGACAATCTAGTAACAAGGTGATGCAGTTATCTTATTGCCAAATTTCGGCCTAAACCATGAAATATCTTTTGAAACGATCTAAAACACAATTTTACACCATTACGATAATAGATACTGGTTCGATAAATTTGAAAACCTTTACGGTAAGACCGGTACGATACGATTTGGCATTGTTTTTGCACTATAATGTATACCAATTGTGATTGAGAAATATTTAGTCCTTTGGACTCAACATTAGAGATGACAAAATAGGTGGGTGAGTGTGTTATGCCCCCTCCCATACCCATCCCCACCTAATATTTCATGCCCACTCACCATGGCGGGTAAAATTTTCACACCCACGCCAGCCCACCTGGGTATGCATTCAAATCTATCCTAATCCACTATGGGTATATACCCACCTTATACCCGTCACACATTTATTGCATGTTCGCGTTATATGCGCTTCATACAATTACAATTTCATAATAATTGATACATAAAATAAGATAAAATTAATATCCTTAAGTTCTTGTCAATACTTTTTAATAAATATACAAAATTGATATAAAACAGTATATTGTATATATGAGGCGGGTTGTTATAGGGCGGGTCAAGTGGGTATGGGGCGGCTGCCCGACAGGGTGGGTGGATATGGAGAGGGTAAAAATTTATACTGCCTACCTACCCACAACCCATGGTGGGTAAGACTTTTCGTACCCATATCCACCAAATTCATACCCATACCTGCCCTAACTAGGACGGATGTGGTGTTTAGCCCATATTATTTTACACGCGTCCACATGTCCTGATGTGACATTTTACTTTATATTGCAAGCGCATGGTATGTGTGTAGCTTAACGGGTCGAACTCAGGGTAGCAATTTAATTAATTTTCCTTATCTTATAATTACGGGATACTAAACAAGGAAATATGATTGATATTAAATCTATTCTAATGCCGACAATAATTTAAAGTCTCAAATATGATTACGAAGCAAATTAAAATCGACAATTTGAGATTTAATTAATAAATAAAAGACTTTAGGATGTCAAGTCTCACTTAAATTCTCGTATGAACACAACCAATAATAGCATCTATAAAAATTTGGATCATTTAGATGATTAAAAGTGATCTTGTTAATCTCAAGTTACTTGCTATATCGATTAACTATTTGATTTAGACCTTATTAATTCAATTCTCATGCGCTCATTGTATTGACTAAATTAATAAGAATTTAACTAAAATTTACCCTAAAGCAAAATTAATCCTAATCTGAAATTCTTGTAATATTAAATAGGTTAACAAAGCATATTTAATTTAAGGTTATTAGCCCAATTTAATCATCAATCTGTAATTTTATAGACACTATCAATAATATTAGTTCATACTTCGAATCTAAGATCAAACCCAAATCCTAGAACAAGAAATATACTCACTAATAATAGAGAATAACATAAAATCAACAATAAATAAAATGCTAATTATGATACTAGACATGATAGAAATAAATAAAGAAGACAATTAATTATATGAATAAAAAACAAGATAAAAAGAAATTTACAAATTGAATTACAACTGAACTTTAAATTGCATAAGGAATTGATAGTAGCTATGGAAAATATAATAACTAACAAATTAACTTAAGAACTTGTAAAGTGATAAAAACGTCTAATCTATGATGCTCAATAATGAAGAATCTAATTTATATTTATACTTAAGGAACAATCCTCCTCAAAATAACTAAAATTAACCTAAAAAACCTTATTAAATTAAAATTAATTACAATAATAAAAATAATATAGTAGTGGAGGGAACTGCCGGCACAGAATTCCAAGGAAAACGCCGATTCGGCAGTGGCTTTGCCTACAAGGAAACCGAGTCAGCTTTTGATGCTTCCAAAAACGTAAACTTCCAGAACCCAACGTTGACTCGGCGTTGAATATGTTGATGATGAAGCGGAGTCGACTTTCCTTGTTGCATCAATCCCATTTTCCAGAATTAAACGCCGGCTCGACGTTTTGTCCCTTAATGACGAAGTTGATTCGGTTTTCTTTGCTGATCTGAAATCCTTTCCAGTAATATTTACCGTCTCGGCCTTGGGACATCACTTCCCGAAGCCGACTATACCTTATACTTAGAATATGTTTGTGACCACCTTTCATTCTTTAACTTTAGAACACCACTATCTTCCTTCCAATAGTGCCTTGCAATTGTATTAGCCACATTTTTGTATAAATATACTTGATAATCACCATAATTAATCCAATTATTCGCACTTAGCCCAAATACACAAATTAGAGTTAATGAGTTAAAAATAGTTCTTAACCGCCTTTAAACTTCATAAAAGGAGTATAAAAATAGACATAATAAGTGCAAATAATTGCACTTATCAAACTCCCCCATGCTTAACCTTGCTGCATTGAATCCCATTTTTCCAAAGCCAAACCTAACTCGGCGTTTTGTCCCTCAATGACAAAGCCAAGTCGGCTTTCTTTGCTGATCAGAAATCCTTTCCAGTAATATTTGCCGGCTCGGCTTAGGGGCATCACTTCTCAATGCCGAGTATACCTTATACTTAAAATATTTTTGTGCCATCTCTTCATTCTTTAACTTTACACCATTCCCTTCCTTCCCATAGTGTCCTGCAGTTGTATTAGCCACATTTTTGTATAAATATACTCGAGAATCACCAAAATTAACCCAATTAGTCAAACTTAGCCCAAAAACACAAATTAGAGTAATTGAGTTAGAATCTTTCTAAACCGCCTCTAAACTTCATTAAAGGAGTATAAAAATATGCATAATAATTGCAAATAATTGCACCTATCATGTCCCAACACGAGTTTGTTTTTCATTATGCATATCATAGGCTATACTCAGGTGGTATTTTTGTTTATCTATTACCCATATAAGTGCTTCTCTTGATGCTTTGTTGTACACCTTTTCCTGATCAATAAAACATGTGCAAAGCTTTATTCTTTTTCTTTACCGTTTACTATTTGATTTGTTGCCGAATCAAATGGATAACTTCCATTGTAGTTCGTTCTGACATGAAACCAAATTAGTTTTGAAAATACTTGTACATCTTCGGAGGCGTTGTTATATAACCCTCACCCATAATTTCAAGGTGCGAGTGACTAAACTTAATTCCCCTAACAGGCTTGTGTCTCTCCTTTGTTTATGTAAATAGATAAAATGGTGATTATCTTTCAGACTTTTGACATATTGTTTGTTTTCCTTATCTTGTTAAAGAAGCGAGTTAACTATTTCAATACTATTTGCCCTAAACACTCCAAGCCTCAATAGGAATTCCATTATGACCTTATTATTGAAACTCTTGCAAGTCTATGATTTATCAGATTTTGTGAATTTCTTATTGTACGGCATTCTCTTTGGCAGCTGGCATTGTAGTTTTCCTTATTGTGGAGAAGGTTGTTAGGTATGTTGAAGAAGTTTCTGGAGGTGAACATTCAGGAATGCATGCTCATCACCACCACCATCATCGTAAAAGCAGTAAAAAGCACAAGGATAAGGATGATACTGACGAGAAGACAGTACAGAAGCCTTTGAATGAGAAAATATTGGATGGAGATGGCGATGCAAAGCAAGATTCTAGATCTGGATCGGAATTGAAAAAGGTGAGCCTAATAGGAATCAAATTGATGATGCAATATCAACCTGTTCATAATACTTCCTGTGAAAAATTTGCTGCTCATGTCTGTATATTAGTATCTGATATCATAGGCATATTTAGTTGCCTATTGCCTTCGATAAACCTTAGACCTCTTTTGGTGTGCAGAGAAACAGAAAGGGCAGTGGTGACAAGTCGAATAAAGATGCTTCTGAGGGGAAGTTGGCTGAAACAAAGTTTACAAAACAACCATCAAAGTTGGTCTTTGGTTATCTCAATCTCTTCTCTGATGCTGTGGTGAGTTTGTGTTCTGTACTAAAAACATGAAATTTTCGTGTTGATTGGCATTCATTTCATCGTGATGGTTTATTTTGAATATTGCAGCACAATTTTACTGATGGAATGGCTTTAGGAAGTGCTTTCTTACTCTATGGAGCTGTTGGTGGATGGTCTAGGACTCTATTTTTGCTCGCTCATGAGCTACCTCAAGAGGTGTTTTATGATGGATACTGCTTCTTGTCTCTTCGCTGTAGTGAAATCATACTTTTATGACAACATCAGTGCAAATACAAGTCTTGAGAGGTTTTCCTAATGATATAAAGATGTCTCTTCACTGTTGTGAAATCTTAGTAAAATGCTGAACCACAACAATGCGCATAACCTGTTCCCAAAAGATAGAGTCAGTTTTATGAACTAATAAATCACTGCCAGTGGTCACATAAACTCTAGAAGCAAATGTTGTATTCCCCCCTAAAACTATCTTTGTGCTTGGGACTTAGGAGATTTAATATATTCCTTCATACATCCTCAGTATTTTAAAAATGGCTCCAAGCTTGGACTAAAAGCTTCGATCCTTTTGAGTGCTTATCATTGCTCTAAAAGAGTCAGTCCATTCTTCTTTGTTTGCTTCAACTGATACTCAGTAAAAGATATACAGTCGATATCAGGAACTCCTTTTTAGGGGATGCCTTGTTGAGTAACATTCCGTCTTTTCTACGAGGAAATTTTGCTAGACATGTCATGTTTATGGTTTTCTTCTACCCTGTTTTGTGGACATTATAGGCATTTCTGTTGGTCTATCATTTATTATGATTTGAGATTATGACTTTGACATTGTGATAATATTTGATTGCTGTACAGGTTGGCGATTTTGGAATCTTGGTTCGATCAGGTTTCAGCGTCTCGAAGGCTTTATTTTTCAACTTTCTATCAGCACTTGTAGCATTAGCTGGAACAGCACTAGTGCGTTTTTTCACTGAGCTGAAACATTCTTTCTATTTTCTCGAGTTTTTTTTTCTCATCAAAGAAACACCTGCGTGTTTTTTGTAGGCTTTGCTACTCGGCCAAAATCCAGGACAGTCGTCTCTCATTGAGGTAAGTCCCGCAATGTGATCTCAGTTTTGAAGCTTACACAACCTTACACGAATTTTTCTACTGATTAAGAGTTCTTCATGACACTATTTGCAGGGGTTCACAGCTGGTGGATTCACTTATATCTCAATCGCGGGGGTCCTAGCAGAGATGAACAACAATGGGAGCTCTAGTCTAAAAAGTAGTGTAAGCCAATTGATTTCATTGATGTTGGGGATGGGTGTTGCCCTTTGGATTTCTCTTGTAGAGTGAAAATCCTGGGGAGAACAAAAATCCCCCTTTCTATTTAACTACCCATTGGAAATCAAAATTTTTGCGATTGCTTTCCATTTGTTTTTGAAGGTTTGGAATCGTTATATGGACAGTTTAACTGAATTGTTTCACCTTAAACTATAATGGATTAAATTTCATCCATCTTCACCTTAAAGAAAATAGACTTTTGAAGTTCATGAGAGTCAAACATTTTTTTATTAGAAAATGGAATTGTTTTTATTAATTACAATAAACAACTTTACAAACTAACCTTATGGTGGCAGACACACTTTATAGGAAGGATCCCCCTCCACCTTAAGGACAAAGGAAGAACGATATTCAGTCCCTTTGAATTTATTACATTACGCAAATTGAGGGACGGAGTACAACACATATAAAAAGAGCAAAGTAGACCTTAGTTACTAGCAGTTTGAGTCTCCCATCAGCAGCAGAGAGAATCTCAGAGTTCCAAATGCTTCATTTCTATTCTTCAAAAACCAGTAGACTGAGCAAACAAAACTCTCTTCTTAGCATAGGACAATTTCTATGCTTTATGCAACATTCTTTTCAGAGAACATGTCAGGATTGGGATGTTAAGCCACAAGCTTAAAATCCCACTAAAAATCCTCAAAGTGACACTTAAATTTAGATGCTCATGAATTCCTCGTTAGGCACATAGGGGGTGTTTGGCAAATGAGAATGGATGAGACTTTAAGATGAAACTTGAGATGAAACTTTGGGTTTTAACAAAATCTTGATCCTTCTTTGTTGTGTTGATGGAATAATGTGGGATTTATTATATATACTTGTTTGGTTAGTGGGAATAGAACTTGAGAAATAATGTAAAACTACTTATTGTTGGGTGAAGAATAGAGATTAGGAAAGTCTCAAGTAAAATACCTCCTACCCCCCTAGACATTTTTCATAGGACTTGTGCTTCCTCTACACCTATTCTAAGTAAACAAACAATGACTCTTTTTTATAGCTAATTCTCATTTCCCTCCCTAAATCCATCTTGCCAAACAGCCCCATAGGACATTTTAGTGCAACAATAGCAACATTAACAAGCCACATTATAAATCTGAATTTGGGGTTGTAATCCGGTTCCACACCAAACTAACCTTTTTGATATATAAAATTAAACACTTGATTTTAACTATTTATAAAATTATTTTACTAGTACGTCAGCTACTTGGCCCCCTTAGTTCGAAAACCTGGCTTTGTCCTGGTAGAATAGTAATGCTCTCCTGTAAACTACTCAATAAAACATACTTATTCTCCATCTTGATGCATTTTTTCAGGTTCAACTCCATCCATATTTGTAAAAGGATGAACGAAACTTTCAGTGCATACTTTTACACTGGTAGAATAGTAATGCTCTCCAGTAAACTCACACCCATGAAACTCAACCTTCCTTATTCTCTTCTCTTTTAGATTATACCAACCTAACCCATGTTGAGCTCCTGGTAGCAGAAATTCTTGCTGCTCTTTGCGATGAACCAGAGGAATTCCGCTTCCATTTGGTAAATTGCACAATTTTTCCCACGAATTCTTCACTCCGTACACTTTCATGACCCATAACTCAAGATAATCATAACTAATACCTCTTGAAATTAATATGCATAAACATCCATTTAACATTCCTAGCTCTATAATGTAGGGTTTTGATATGTAATCATGTAAACAATACCCTTTATTTAATTCATCTGGTACTGCCAATTCACCCCATTTTTCTGTATGAAGATCAAAATTTAGAATCATCTCCTTTGAGTATCCGAAAATTAGTGGATCATACTCGGTAATATGCCAATGTAAGTGATTGTTCAATGCAATTCCATGGTTATGTGCCTTGATGAACAGCTTTTTTTCCGAGTTACCTGGTTGTACCACATAACTATTGTTGAAAACAGGCAAGTTTATCTCCCTCCATAAACGACTGTCTTTCAATAAAGTGTATATAAGAGCTCTCTTAGCAGTTAAACTTGCAACTTTATAGCAATGACTGATGCAATCATATCCAAGCCCGAAAACCCTGAATTGAAAATATCGAATTGCTGTGTAATTTCGTATTCCATTGCTTAGCCAATAACTTCGTTCATGACAGTCAGGAGCATTGTAATAGTAAGAATAATAACAATAGTTTATACAAGGCAGTATTTTGAAGCTTCCTTGTTCTTGATCAAGAGCCGGATTGCAGACGGCAATGTGGTTTATCCCAGATACTATCAAAACAAGTCCGTTACAAGAGCCCGCAACCTCAATTTTTCCAAAGACCAGCTTTTCAGGTCTGTTTATATGATAGTTTTTGTACATTGTAATGCTTTCAAGGGATGTATTAAATGATGGAGGTAAGGAAACTTTTCTTATATTGAGTTTGGTGTCATTAAGGTTAAGGTATGCTCGGTACAAGGCACGAACGATGGTTGGGGAACCATTGATCGTGACAGTACGATAGATTTTGAGTATAAGAGAGGAATTATAGTAGTTTATTTTAAGAGCGCGCTTCAAATGGAGTTTGAAGAATTCGGGGCTTTCAATGATAGTTTTCCATGACTTGGATACACATTTGAATCGTAGGAGAGATTTAACGGGTAATTGTGACAAAATTTGTGCGGTTATTTCTAAGGGCAAATTTTTAGATGACATTTTAAGAAAATAATGCAAAAATGATTATTTTTTCTCTCTCTCTCTCTGTTTTTTTTTTTTTTTTTTTTTTTTTTTTTTTTTTTTGAGTTGATGAAAGATATTGTTTTAAGCAAAGTTTGGGAGTCGAAGACACTTGTATTCTAGAACTGACTTGGGATCCAAGTCTTTTCTTCATTTTCTATTGGTGCGGGTCAGTTTTCACTTTGACAGCCTTTCAACAATTGGGTGTTGAATATTTTCTTTTGGGTAGTCCTTACTCCATAACTCCATATGGGTGATGGATTGACTTGGGGTACAAGCATCCTGCTACAAAAGTCAAATAGTCAACAAGATATTTATCTGTAAAAGTATTTTTTGACTTTTTAAATGAATGAGATGTTGATTAGTTATTGGGTTGGGTTCAAATTATGTGTTTTGGGTTGGTTTAAAATTTGATTTTATGTTTGCATTGGTTTATACATATTTTAAGTGGGATTAAAGGCAAATTTGATTATAAGGCCAGATAAATGTCTGATTGTCGGATCTGTTTTGAGTAACTTTTAAAAGGTGCTTGGCAATGGATTTTATGTGGTGAACATTGGTACACTTTAGAAAGAAAATTGGATGGAGCTTGTTTTTACAAATTAATTGTTATGAATATTGGTTGTGGGGAACAATGTTTAGGAACTGAGTGAGTATAATAGTAGATATTATCAACCAATTTGGTAGGTTTTTCGTTTGCTTGCAGCAAATCAGAACCTTATCAAATAAGAAAATTTGGAATCTTTGAGTCAAAAAATTAAAAAAATGAACCAAATAATTCAACTTTCAAACTTATTTCAAAAGTAAGTGTGAAATTCTCAAACATGAGGTTTGGGACTGTTCGCAGTTAGTAACTGTGAATAGGTCAAAAAAGACTAAATAGTTGTTCGCAGTTAGTAACTGCGAACAACTATTTTGACCTGTTTTTGTGGAGCACGAACAGGTCAAACAGGTCAAATAGCTGTTCGCAGTTACTAACTGAGAGCAGCTATTTTGTCTTTTTTGACCTGTTCGCAGTTAACTGCGAACAGCCTCAAACCTCAGGTTTGGGAATTTCATGCTTACTTTTGGAATAAGTTTGAAAATTGAATTATTTGGTACATTTTTTTGATTTTTTGACTTAAAGATTTCAAATTTTCATCAAACAACAATTCCATAGAGGTGAGTTTCTTCCCCTATCATATATGGGTTTATGTTGATGATCGTTCTAGGGATGATTTTAGATCCAAATTCATATCCATTTTTTTATTTTTAACTAAAGGGTATGTATCATACTACTTCCTATTCAACCTATTAGTTCCATTTGGTTTTTAACATTTGTCGAAATAACATTTTAACCCTTAGTATCTCTAATTATTTTTAATTAAAAATTATAAAATATAGATATTAATAATCTTTGCATTGAGACGAATTAAATAAGATCTCACGTGACTATGTTTAAACTTAAAGATTAAGAATAAAATACAAATTAAGAGTGGTAAATGAATAGTGAAAATAAATCAATGGGACTAATGGGTAGAATATGAGGGAGTATATTTTTTTAACACCTAATACTCCCTTCGTTCCTTTGTATTTGTCTACATTACTAAGATGGGTAGTTTCATAAATTTGTCCACTTTAGAATCTTTTCTTGTTTTGGACATAAATTAATATTCCAAAACTATACACATTCTCATTGTACTCTATGTTTAAGTAATCTATGTTAGCATTCAATTAACCAATAGAAAGTGAGATTATTGTAAGACATAGATTACCATATTTATGATGAGTAATGATTAAGATATCTGTATTTATTTTTCTCATTTATCTTTCCAAAACGTGAATTAATCTTCTATTTTCTCTTTCCAAATAATATTTTATATTAAGTAAAGATTTTCTTTCAGATTTTTGCCCAAAAGTCAATAGTGGACAATCATAAAGAAATGGAGGGGTAGTTATAATTTGGGTCTAAATTCCATAGAATACAATTTAATACCCCTTTGTTCATTAATGAAGTTCTCATAATGAATATTCACGGGAATTTAAAAAAATAAAATCTTTAGATATTGAATATATTATTTTATTAAATAATAAATTTGATAAAAGAAAAGTAGGAATAATAAACATAAAAAAAATATTAAAAGAAAGTTATAGTAGAAAATATTGGGACTACACTAATAAAAAATATTTTAATAAAGTTAGTGGGAAACATATAGGGACCATAAAGAATCTAAAAATGTTAAAATGAAATTAGTGGAAGATATGTGGAAACTATAAGCATTAATAAAATATTAAAATGAAAATGAATAAAGTTATTTTTGTCCAAAGTTTGTTATCTAAATAGAAAAAATTTTAATAGGAATAACAAATGAAACACTCTAAAATGATAAATGTGAACTTCTCTAAGGAAAGGAGAGAGTAGAATACCTTAAAAATCACAAATGTCATATTTCAAGGCAAACTGTTGAATGATGTACCTTTGTTGGAGAAATAATTGTTGATATGTCATAATTAAATATTGTTTTTGTCTCTTAATGTATGTTAATGAGATAAAATTGAGATAAAATTTTAAAAGAGAGAATCTTGTAATGAAAAATCTAACTTATAGGAATTATGAATATATTTAAAATTGAATTCTTAATTTTTTTTCATCCATTATTATCTAACAATAATGACTTTTTAAGCTACGAATTGAGTTTCAAAATGAAGACTAAAGTGTGTACTTTAAGAATATAATAACTAAATATGTTCCATTATGATAATGATAATGATAATGATAATGATCACGCAAATGAAGACTAAAAGTGTGTAATTTAAGAATATAAATTTTTTCCTAAAGAGGATTAGGGTGTATTTAATAAACCCAAAACCAAACTTGTAGATACAGAGAAAATACCTTAAAATTGTCAAAATTGCTTAATATTTTAATTGGATTTAAGTTCTTTAATTTACTAAGATAAGAAACAAACTAATTTATCTTGACTTCCCTAGCGAGCTATTATTTCCGATAGCATACACTCCCTCCTATTCAGAGTAATTGTTCCATTTTGTTGGGCACGGATATTAAGAGTGTGATGGGGTCCACCAAAAAGGTGGTAGTTGAGATTTTTTAAGCGATTTGGATTAATTGTTAATGATTTCCTTTTTTTGTTAAATATAGTAGATAAAATTGAATTTTGGAGAGAAAATTGGGTTTCACATTTACAATAAAATTAACTGACAATAATACATTTTTGGGGTTTTTAAGTTAACAAACTATAAAAGTACTTAACTTAAATTACAAAAAATTACGTAAACTAAATTACACATTACAAATTGAAAAAATAAACAATAAGTCTTCAATTCTTCCTTGATTTCTTCAGCGTTTTTTGAACGGCAATTGAAAACGAACAACTCTCTCGCCATATGCGCATGCGGATATTAAATCTTTCATCGACTTTAGATTTTTAAAAAAATACGTATGCATTAAGTGTTCAAAATTGATTAATTAGCTACGAAAAATATGAACATTTTGATTTTGAAACGAAGCCATCAAATAAACTAGAAGACAGCAAGTTAGTAACATCAAAGACAAAGACGCAACAATTCCACATAGCAAGTCAGTAACATTAAAGATAATAATCCAAAATTCTCAGATTGGCGCCAAGTAAGAAAATTCAGAAGCGCCAAGTAACAAAATTCAGAGGTTGCAGCTATATAATGATAGCATTAAATAAATAATTCATCACCACTAATTAATTTACATCAACCAAAATTGAAGTACAACCATGGTAAAAATAAAAGAGCAAGATAATTTTACTAGGAATCAAATAATGCATGAAATTTTATCGTCTGTCAACAGTAAAGGGAAGCCAGCACACAGGGTCATCAATGACATGGCGAAGAAGTACGTTGTGAATAAGAAGACAATAGGAAGGTTATGAGGACAAATGAAGGACCAACAACAGAAGAATCAACTTCCAATAAATGTCAACAGTAAGAAGAAAGGAAAGATGACAGGGAATAAGGTTCCCTTTGATGACACAAAGTTCAAGGAACATGAAAAGGTGAAAAAGACAAGTCAAGCCGCAATTGCAAGGGTCTTGGGAGTTAGCCAAAGCACAGTTTGGAGATGGAAAAAACAGAAGTACATTCGAAAGCACACCAATACAATCAAACCATTGGTTAATGACAAAAATAAACTCGACAAGTTAATTTTTTGTCTTATAAGTTGCATTTTAGATGAGCACACAAACAACTTCACGTTTAATGACATGTCAAATGTAGTGCATATAGATGAAAAGTTATTTTACATCACAAGGACTGATATAGGTCGGCTATATTTTAAACAAGGACCAAACTATATGCACATGTATGTTTTGAGATTTCGAAATTCAGCAATTAAGGCTGAAAGTTTAGGGAGTAATGTAAAATGTTTTTTTTTTTTTTTTTTTTTTTTGTGATTTTGTGGATTTTGTAATAAGAAAAATTAAGAAAAGATATGTTGAATGAACAACTTGAAAATGGCTGATCCAAGGCTTAATTTGATACAGATTCACCACAAATAAAACCACGGGCTCCTAAGAACACATTCAAACTTTAAGCCAAAAGAATGAAAGGCATAGGAACTTCAACTTACTAAAACCAATCCAAGTTAAAGTAAATTGCAAAGAGAGAACAAAGGAATTTGCTCAAAGGTTATTTTGTATTAAGAATGTAAAAATCAGATTGTTCATTACAAGAGAGCAAACATCCTATTTATACTAAAGCATTCAACAATGAGTACAAACTTTGAAAATGAAAGTACAACCAAAATGGCAATAAAATGCAACAACTAGTAAAAGAACAAGGAGATTTTTGCTGATTTTTTTGTTGTCTCCAACAACTAGTTTTCTTTGGGATTTGTAAATCATGTCTTCTATCTTCTTGGGATTATTTGTGGCTGATTTGTAATAGATATTATCATAAAAAATCCCACTTAATCTTTAAAACATATGGCTGTTGTAAATCAGCTGGTTTTGAAGAATGCAACGGCTCAATTTGGAGAATTTGATTGCTTGTTTTAATCCATGCGTTTTAATTGTGTAAAGGATGTCCCATGAGAAAAAATAAATATTAGACTCAATAAAATAAATATTACAACTCGACTAATAAACATGAGACATGATTAAACTTGATCCTAAACCTGGCTTAGTCATCTCTAAGACTTTGTTTCATTATAAAAATGAAAATTCAAAATAAAGACTCAAATTTAAGAAGACTTAGTTCATGATTACAAAATTAAAGGACTTGATATTTGAACCTTGAATGTGAGCATCTTCCATATGATGAATCATGGTATTGATCCTAGTTAGCTCATGAGAACTTGATGTAGGTGATCCTACATCAAGGACACAACAGATATATTATCTCACACTTGGAGAGGTAGAGCAACATAGAGAAATCCAATCAAAACGATTTGTGCCTAAGATCATGTTTATGTGTGCTATTGCTAGACCAATCTTTTCTAATGAAGGTGAGCTGATTTTTTATGGAAAGATAGACATATTTCCTTTTACACACGAAGTGGTAGCACAAAGAAGTTCAAAAAATAGGAAGAGAGGAGAGCCAGAGACCAAACCCTTACAATCAATCACTAAAATATACACGAAAGATATGATTGTGCACTAGATACTCCCAGCAATTAGAAGTAAATGGCCAGCACATTAAAGTAAAACGATATACATTCAACTGGACAATGCTAAGCCACATATTTTAGATGATGACATAGTGTTTAGAGAGGCAGCAACACTTGATGGATTTAGTTTCCACTTAGTGCAACAACCTCCTAACTCACCAGATATGAATTTGTTAGACTTAAGATTTTTTAGGTCAATACAGGCATTGCAGCATCAAAAATTAGCATGCAATTATGCACAGTTGGTTATGGCAGTGAATGCAACATTTGAGAGCCTACAACCAAATGTATTGAAGTTTGTATAGATCACTTTACAAGCATGTAAAGTTGAGGTTATTAAGAACTTAGGTGGTATAGATTATCACATTCCACACATGAACAAATCAAAGCTTGCAAGGGAAGGGAGACTCCCACATTGTTTGGGGGTACAAAAGGAAATTATTTACGAGGCACTTCGTTATTTGGATACAAAGGTGGGTCAAAGTACGTTTGAGGTCATCTTATTTTACTTGGGGATCAAAGATGAACAAATTTTTCATCAAATCTTTTACCAACAACACAAACAGAAATACCAGCAACAACAAATTGGTCATCACCAACAGAAACAGAAACTCCAGCAACAATAGAATCACCAGCACTAACAGAAACTCCAGCAACAACAACAACACCATTAACAACAGAAACACCAGCAACAACAGAAACTCCAGCAACAACAGAAACACCAACAACAACAGAAACACAAGCACTGACAGAAACTCCAGCAATATTAACAGCATCAACACCACCAACAACAGAGGAAGTTTGTTGGTATTCATCCTTCTATTTCTTCAAATAATTCGTTTAGTAGCTTTGGCAAAGAGTTTAGAGTTGTTCATGGGTGGGTAGCGGACCGGATCATGTCCTAAAAATTTACTCGCAGGCTCAAATATTCAAAAGCCCGTCCTCATTGGCGGGCATATTATTTTGTCGCTGCCCGCGCGTTTTCTTAGAGGGCGGGGCCCGCGGGTAACTGGTTATTTCTTATATAAAAATTAAATCATCATCATTATCATGATATCCAGTGTATCCCGCTCATAGAGAACTATGACCAGGGTCTAGGGAGGGAAGAACGACGGCAGCTCATACCCATAGAGAAGAGTGCGGTCAAAGAGTCCGTTAATATGCTGGCATACACAATAGCTCATAAAGGTTCTTCATATATAATTCAAAATCTAAAATTTCTTAATATACTATAAGGTGAATTTGAACTATGCACATGCTTATACTATACTCTTAAGAAACCCAAGATTGGGTAATAATGGAAAATGAGGTTGGACAAGGAGGATTAGGCACTTCAGCTACCCCTTCAAGCATCTGTGTTACCCTCCTCATAGTAGGCCGAAAATTCAAGTCTTCTTGAATACACCAAAGGGCAACCATTACAAATTTTCTCAAGCATAACCTGTCCTCAAGTGCCTCCTTGTTACCTTGAGCTAGAGATTCTAAATCATTAGCTCAGTAGCAATCAAGCGCCCAATCTGTCAGAATTGCCGTTTCATCATCAAGATCCATACTTACACTTTTTCGATAACTTATGATCTCTAGCAAGAGGATTCCAAAGTTACCTTCACTGACAACGGTTTATGCCTGAACCATTCAGGGGCTACATACCCTTTGGTTCCTCTGATCGTCGTATTAGTCTGCGTTTGATTTAGTGCCAAAAGCTTTGCCAACCCAAAATCAGCAATCCGAGCATTGTGATAGTCATCTAGAAGTACATTCTGAGGTTTTACATCACAATGTATGATCTGTATGCTACAAATATGATAATCCCCTTGCAATTCCTAGAGCAATCCGAATCCTTGATGATCAACTTGGCTTAATTTCACAGAAAAGATAATTTGCTAAGTTACCGTTGCTCATGTATTCGTATACCAATAACCTCTGATCTCGTTCCTAGATTTTTGTGATCTGTTTGACCGATCACATTCACTTTGGTTTTGAACTCCTTATCCGCATCTTCACTCATTCGATCTAATTTTTTGACAGCCACAAGACTCGGAATACCTCCTGCTTTAATTACACCCTTGTAAACTACTCCAAACGCCCCTCGTCCTATCTCTTCCTTAAAATCTTGTGTTGCATCTTGCAATTAATGATAGCTGAAGCAGATGACATTACCGTACTCCCTTAGAGTTTTGATAGTGTGATCCCCGTCAAAATCTCTTAAGTTTCTTCCATGAAATGATTCGAAGTACTCGTAATCCAATCACTCCTACAACAAGGAAATTCACAAACACAGACACCCCTAGCAAGGCCGCAAATATGGTATTCGACTTTCTTTTCTTCCTCAGAGAATCGAGTAAAGATTCCTGGCTTGTAGCACTGCTATTATTACTTCCTACCTTAAGCCGTGCAACTCTGGTGATACTACTGTCATTTACTCCATTGGTTAGTGGCAACTTTTTTTCCAACAAGTTTTACTGCTTCGTTCATAAATGGCAGCTGCACAGAAGCAATCGCTCATACAACAAAATTTGCAAACATCTTCAGTACAAGTTTGTATTGCATAATCTTGTTGTGGCCAATCTATACCCTGAAGTTGTACGAAGCTACTATTGCGCCTTTCTTCCTGTTTGTTTTTTGTGACAATAATTGAGCATAAAATTTGGTTCACTGCTCCCAAATGTGCTGTCACTTTCAGGGTCTATCAAGGAATAACTTTCAGGGCATGTACATATGGGCCTTTGCTCATTAGAGATTCTGCGGATACTATTATGCCCACATATTCCACTTCCAACAGGAAGATTAGCATTGCAGATGTTCTTTGGTATCGCCTTTATGGAGTACTAAACATCGTTCTTTTTAGCGATCACATCCAAGAACCTGATCGCGAATATTCTTACGAAGGCAGTTAGAACATAAGTCTTTGAAGAGACACTTCGCAAGTTGGGTGTTCAAGATCCAACCACTCAACTTGAGGGGGAGTGCAGAAAATAATAGTTATTTTTAGGTTTTTTACTAATTTCTAGCTTCCTATTATTAAGGAAGGTTGTTAGGTTATTTTAAAAAAAGTGTTAGTTTTCTTTTTGTTAGTATTTTGTATAAATAGGGCTTGTTATTATTTTTCTTTTTATGATGAGCGAATATAATTCAAAAATTAGCAATCTCTCTTGAGTCTTTTTTTCAAGAAATACTTAATTGAAGCTTAAATTACTTGTACGAAAGAAAATGAAAATGGAATACTAATAAATATAATCGAAGTTGCTGTAGATGACATAATTTCAAGCTATTGTACTTTGGTGTGATTCTTAATGTGGTTTTCTACAAGGAAATATGCTAAACATGACCCGTGTTTTTGTATGATGATGCTTAATTTAGAAGTTTCATAATAATGAAATTCAACGATCTTATCCGTAAACAATGAGTATATCATGATTGGGAATCCATTAATGATTAGTTTGCGGTATATAATCCTTTTTAAATGCTGATGACTCGAGATATATATATATATATATATATATATATATATATATATATATATATATATATATATATATATATATATATATATATATATATATATATATATATATATATATATATATGCATTTTCATCACATGTGGTTTTAAGAAATGTTTCCTACTTTTATATTTTTCATTTGCGGTAAAGTTTATTCACATTAAATATCTATTTCTTTATTTGATATATTTCCTTATTTATACATTATTATCATTAAATTATGATTTATTTTCTAATCTTATTTATAAATTGATTTTTTTTCTTCTTTATTATTCATTTTTTCATTTATTTTTAAGTTGAGCTGAACATATTGTGAATGTCCCTATATTATCGGAGAAACACAAGTTGCATACATTCCATATAAGCAAAGAAGATACCATCCCAAAACCATATGACAATGGATGCAATATATTATAACTTCAATGACTCATAAAATATGCATACTATCTTTAACGCATCTAAGGAGATCTGGTTTGGTGTTTTTTTCATTCATAATCATTGTATGTAAGTAACTAAGTAATGATAGATTTGATTTATTGCATTTTCTTGGTTAATAACTATGTTAATCGAACATATTAGTATTTTGTCTTAATGATAGAATTAGTAGTCACTACAAAAACTATCGAAATAGTGATGGAAAAATAGCGAGGGGGTTGGTTTGTCGCCAGTGGCGACGGACAGGCGAGGGCAAGCTACGTCGCCAAATGGAAAAGCAAATTAGCGACGGGACTTGTGGTCGTCAATCCGTCGCTAAAAGCTTTTATTTTTTTTAATTTTTTTTAAAATATTTAGTGACGAGGACAATGGTCGCTATATGGTCGCCAATGAAGACAATATTTTTTTTTAACATATGGCGACGGGTTCAATGGTCGCCCATTGGTCGCTATTTTTTTTAAATAATTCATTAGCGACATTAAAGATTTTAATAAATATAGGCGACGGTAGCCTGGAAGCCATATGGTCGCCACCACTTTTTCAATTTGAATTTGAAAAGATGGCGATGGATTTCTCATGGCTATATTTTCGCCATATTTTCTATAAATAACACGCAGAATTGTTGTGTATTGTATATTTCGGTAACTAAAGAATTAGAAGAGGTTAGTGATTTTCTTATTCTATTATCTAGCTTGTGTTTTATCTTTACATGAGTTGTTTTATTTATTGTTATTGTTTATATTTAATTTTTATTGTCATTAATTTGATTTATTTTTATTATTTAATTAGTACATATTTTATTTCGTTTGTTATTTACTTGAGTTTTTTATATTCTTTTATTGTATTATATTTTATTTTTATTGTCATTAATTTTTCTTAATAATTGTTATTAGAATAATTATATTATTATCATATATTGTTATTTTCATGAATTGTTTTATATATTTTTATTTTCATTAACTTACTTTACTAATCAGTTGAATAATTATATTATTATATTATATTTAGGTGTTAAAAATGAATTTTAGGCAAGTTAGATTTTGCTCGTACACAAAGCATAAGTTCTGATGTTGTAGCGGTAGTAGGAGAGCAATCGTCAAACAATCCAAATCTATACTCACAGATGGTGCATGATGCAGTAGCTAGTGCGTTTTCAGACAATTACCATCAGTTTTTTCCCTCACAGTATGATGTAGTGTTAGTAGAAAATGAACCACCGGTACACGCTGACGAATATCCAAACCCTCAGTGCCGACAGTTCTTTGAAATGTTAAATTCTTTAAGTAGTCCTTTATATGAAGGTTGTAAAAATCACACCAAGATGTCTATTATTGGTCGACTTACAAACCTGAAGACATACCATCGTCTCACTGAGAGGTGTTACGACGATATTTGTGCTATTGTGAACGAAGTGTTACCAGAAGAGAATACGATGGTAAGCAACTTCTACGAAACGAAAAAACAAATAGTTGCCCTTGGATTACCCGTTGAGAAGATAGATTGTTGTCCTAACGGATGTTTGATATATTGGGGGAATAATGCGAATGCAACTTGCTGTTATATTTGTGAAACTTCTAGATGGAGAAGAAACAGTAAGGGTGATAAGGTTTCGCGGAAATCCAAAGTACAACATTGACTTATATCTTCAACCACAAATACAAGAGCTGAATATGTTGTGGAAGGAGGGGATTTGTACATTTGATGTGTCAAGAAAGGAGAATTTCCAACTGCGAGCAGCTTTAATGTGGACAATAAATGACTTTCCAGCTTATTCGATGTTCTCCGGGTGGAGTACGGCGGGTCGATATGACCCGGGGATACCTATCAAACGAGTAACGTTCTTCAAATGTCATTGGTATGACCCAACTACTACTGGAAATAGCCACGGTCAAACATTCATAAACGATATAAATTAGTTGACATACACCAGGGTCGCTCGTATCGTTTATATGATCCATTTGTGTTGGCAAGTCAAGCACGTCAATTATATTATCTTCCATATCCGAGTACAAGACAAAATTTTAAAAGATGTGGATCTTGTACTCTCAGAAAACGAAGAATCCGAAGAGTAGTTTAATTATTTATATGTAATTATTTAATATTTTGTAATATTTAATACGATTTTATTATGTTCCTCCGAATTATTAATATTTTGCAGTAATAATAATAATAATAACAACAACAACAACAACAACAACAACAACAACAACAACAACAATAATAATAATAATAATAATAATACTAATAATAAAATAATAATAATAATAATAATAATAATAATAATAATAATAACAACAACAACAACAATAATAATAATAACAATACTAATAACACATAAAAATAAGTAATAATAATAATAATAATAATAATAATAATAATAATAATAATAATAATAATAATAATAATAATAACAACGTTGTAATAATAATAATAATAATAATAATAATAATAATAATAATAATAATAATAATAATAATAATAATTTAAAAAAAATACTACAGTCGATTTTTTCCTTACTGCAGCACGCAAACTTTTTTCATTTCCGAGGACTGGCGACCAACCATCGACCAGTAGGGCGGTCGCCAACTTCAGAAAGTCAAACCTCCTGTCATGTCGATGCAGATGGCGACCAACCAGCGACCAAGAAGTCGGTCGCCAATTGCTGATGATAAAAACAGCACTATTTTGCCCTCATTTCTCATTTCCTACAACTCTATCTTCATTTACCTTATACTTCTTCAATCCTTATACACCTCATTATCTTTCCAACTCTAAATTTTCTTTTCATCCGTTCATCTCATTCTCTATTTATTTTCTTTTCTTTCTTAATCTCATCTTCATCATCTTGTGGTTACAACTCATTTTCAACTCTAAAATTCTCATCTTGTTACTAAAAGGTTAGTGTTTATTATAAATTTTTTTGTATTTTTTTAATGTTGTTGATGATTATGATGATAAATTATGTTTGAATATTTTTTTTTTATGTTTGATTTTGAATTATGGTGTACATTGTCATCTTCAACATGTTTTTTCATGTTATTTCATGATGTTTATGTTGAATTATTTATGTTTTATTTTTATATTTTCGAATTATGGTATATTTTGAGCATGCTTAATGTTATAATTTATTATTGATGTAATGTTATTATTTTGTTTAATGCTATTTTTTTGCCCAGTTTTTGTTTCATGATGTTTTTTTTTATAAATTCCGAATTATGGTATAACTTGAGCATGTTTAATGTTATGTTTTTGCCTAGATTTTTTTTTATGTTATTTTCGACATATTTTTATGTTTTTTTTTAATATTTTCGAATAATGGCATTTTTGAAACATGTTTAGTGCTAATATTTTCCAGTTTTTTCTTATATTCATATTTAGTTTTAAATCGTTTCTTTTAATATTTCAAGTACAATCGAAAGGTCAAAGAGCCACAGCCTACAAAATATTTACAAGAAGCACGGCAAATGGAGTTCAATAATCAATTAAGGAAAGCGGTGCAAATGGAAAATGTTTAGACTGCCTATGAGACTGAACAAATTCAAAGAGAATGAGAACTATTTTTTGAAATTCATTCAATCCCATCTCAATTTGTTTCAACCCCTCCTCCAAATGAATGATTAAATATATGTACTTTTTGTGAATTTGTACATAAACTTTAATTTTATATATATTTCCAGCTCTTTATTTTTATTTACTTGTTTTATGTGTATATATATTTATCTTAATATTACAACAAATATAATATATGTATATATATATATATATATATATATATATATATATATATATATATATATATATATATATATATATATATATATATATATATATATATATATATATATATATATATATATATATATATATATATATATATATATATTAATTAAAAAAAGAGGCGACCAAATAGCTATGAAAACGTAGTCGCCAGGCTGGCGACGAAACAATTACGAAAAGGTGGTCGCCAAACAGCTAGGAGAAGGTTGGTTGCCAGTGTGGCGACGGGAACCTGGTCGCCAAGTGGTCGCCACTGTTTCTGAAAAAATGGCGAGGAAAAGGCGTCCATTTTAAGATTACCGACGAAAGAAATAGCGACCACCTCGGATCCCGTCGCCAGCCCGTCGCCCGGCCTACTTTTTGACCCTTTAGCTATGAAATAGCGACGAAATGCGTTGTCGCCAATTCGATGGTTATTTGTAGTGAGTTTATTAATTGTCACTCATTGTTTGACTTTCAACAAGTCCCAAATATGTCCAAAACGACCCTGGTTTAAGAGGTAATGCTTTAGATTAAAAATAAATTGACTTTCTTTTATCCTTACTTATTATTCACACAATTGATTGTACTCCTTTTGACTAATTCTGTGTTTTTGAAATCTACTAATTCAACTTGATAATATAAAATTCAAGTTCTAATGTATGTCTTACTATAATAAGAAAAAAAAAATATAGAAGCAAGTTTCATCTCAAATATAATATTTTGATAATCGACCAACAAATTTTTTAAAAAATATAGAAGCAAATTTAAGCTGGCAATCAACAATGATCTTCTTAGAACAGCATTCATTGACGCGTATATCTACGTGTATTAGAAAATATCTTATTATTATTATTATTATTATTATTATTAGTATTAGTATAGATTTCTTACGCTGATGGTTAGCTTGTGTTGTAAGATGATCAAGGTTTGCGTTTTCAGCATAACTCAGTGTCTTTCTTTGTAGTAATCTCTTAATTTGTGTGTCTTTTTCGATCCGAGTGACTCTTTTACCACACCTTCCAATACGGGATTGGGTTGTTATCTTTCATCCTTCCTTCAATGCTAATCATAATTCCTATGAGTGAAATACACTGAATACAAAAATAATGATATTCGTGATGAAAATTTTGATTTACATTATTTTAAATATAACGTATGTAAACAACAATCCAATTGCTTAGGGCTTAATTAAAACCCTTATAAATACATTTTTAGCTTGCTCTAATAATTAATCAAAAACCTTCTTACTCTTAATTACATTCCTTTGTGATGCGTACATATTAATCACAAATTTGTGCCCTGCACTAATAGTTTGTTTTATGGTATAAATAAAATTTGGTGGCACATCTAATTAGACTTGATCAATTTATAAGTTAGTAGATATCCACTAACTATTATTGTTGTTTATATTGTTGAAATTATAATAACATGCAAGAACATGTTTTGACAAAACAAATTAGTATGGAAAATCCTCTTCGTTTAACATCATTAAATCACATCTCAATTGTGTGTCGATCAATTGATAAATCTCTTGGATTTTACCAAAATGTTCTTGGATTTTTTCCGATTAGAAGACCGGGATCTTTGAATTTTCCTGGTGCTTGGTAAGTTTTTATAATTTATTTCACATTTCTTGCATTTCATCATAATAATTAATTTGCTTATTATTTATTGTCTTAAGCTTATTTTTTGATGTTGTAGGTTGTTTAACTATGGTATTGGCATACATTTGCTACAGTCTGATCATCCAAAAGCCATTCCTGATGTTAAAGTCATCAATCCTAAAGACAATCATATCTCCTTCCAAGTAATTTTCTTTTTTTTTTTTTTTCTTTCTTTTCTCTCTCTTATTATCTCATCAATACCCATGGTTGCCAATGCATGTGATAAATTTCTCATTGGTCATGTACACACTAAGACATGCACATGGGGAGTGTTGACTACACATAAGACTGATGTAATTCCATCTTAAAAATAAATTGGTTATATGAAGAATAGTCCATCAATCTTATAGTCAACTACTCCCTAATTTTTTAACGTGGGATCATACGTGGGTTATTTTTCCAACTTCTAATGCAACATATTATTCACATGCAAGGATTTTACTAGGATCGGGCCTAATACCGTGGTTATTATATGATGCTAAGTCAGCTCATCATATTGTTGTTATGTTTTATTCACCATTGATTCATCATACATCTCTTAACTTACATCAATTTCCCTACTATGTTTTTCTGCTTGTGCTCCTAGATTTCTATAATTGCATTTATTGGAGGATTTTGATGTATATATTAGAACAACAAATCCAATATAAACTTCCCAATTCTTATAATTCGCCATCCTTTTCATTTTTTCGCCACCCCTAGTAAATTACCATATTGCCCTTGGTTTTTGAAAAAAATTACAATTATGCCATTAAACCTATAATTTTCTATATAAACCACACTCACACTAAAAATTCTCTCACTACAACTAAAAACCAACATACAAAAGCAAAATTTGGGAGCAAAAATTAAGTTCAATCCGAAATTTATCAATCGAGGTAAGTTATTTTTTATTTTAATTTTTTGTATATTTTGGAGTAATAAATTTAAAAATTGAAATTTAAAAAAAAAAAACTGATTATATATATATATATATATATATATATATATATATATATATATATATATATATATATATATATATATATATATATATATATATATATATATATATATATATTTTTTTCCTTATATTTAGGAAAAATATATTTAAAGTTTGAAATTTTAAAAAAAAAACCTAATTTTTATTAATAAATTTATATATTTTTTTTAATAAAATGTTAATATTGTAAATAATTTATTTATTTATTTATTTTAAATTTGTTTTTTTTTTTCCGTTTATTTAGGAATAATAATTTTAAATTTTGAAATATAAAAAAAAACATGATTATTATTAATAATTTTATATATTTTTTTTAATAAAATGTTAATATTGTACTTAATTTTGGAAAAAAAAAGGTGATTATTATTAATAATTTTTTTGATTTTTTTTTAAAAAAAGGTGATTATTATTATAAATATAATTTTTTTTATGTTATTACTGTTATTGTGATAGTTAATAATAATTTAATTTTTTGTTGTTATATAATTGTTTATGTTTGTATTATTAATTAATTATTTTGTTTTTTATGTTATTTTTTTCCATATTTTATTTATGATTATTATGTTTTTAGAAATATTATTATTTATAATATTGAATGAAACCGTAAAAAATTGTAGAAAATGGCTGGTAATCAAGGAAAAGGAAAGGGTTTTTTTAGGCAATTGTTGAGAGGTAATAGTTCTAGGCCTACCTTACTCAGAGGGGACCCGCATGAGAGGGGGGTCACGGATTCTGCTAGGAGGGCTAGGCAGGAAGAGGCGGCCAGACACAGTGAGGCCTAAAGGTCGAGTACGCTGAACCAAGTGCGTACTCATTTTGATGACCAGGCTGATAGCCTCCAGAGTAGTTGGGGGGTTTATAGTGATGATGATAATGATGCTGATGATGTTCAGTTCCAAGCTCCTGAGCCTGCCCCATTGGACTGGACTATAGTTCGTGGCCCCGACGGCAGATTTGCCCTTGGCGGCCCGAGTTCTTCCGCCGCATCTGAGCGTGCAGGAGGAAGTTTTGTCGATAATGAGCCGCCACGGGGCAGGCCCTCACAGTCCACTAACACGGACTGGTTAGTGACATCACCCCAGCCCGGGGGGCCGACAGATACGCGACTGATCCCTAGCTATGGCGGGCACATAGCTAAACTTATTTATGACGGCTCCGAGCGTACGCCTCCGATTCTGGAGTGCCGTTTTAGGAAGAGACCGGTGGAGTCCATCATCGGACTGAGGGATATGTCCGATGAGCTAGTCGATTTTCTACCTTCCACTTCTCTCGGTCGACTACCGGTCATTATGCACCAGCACATCGACTCTGCTTTGATATCGGCGTTCGTCGAGAGGTGGCAGCCGGATACGAACACCTTTCACATTGTGCGACTGGACCATGGGTTAGTCGCCCAGATTTGTGCGACTGAACCATGGTTCAGTCGCCTAGATTTGTGCGACTTGTTTTTTTTTTTTTTTTTTGGAACGACAGTTTTACGTACCGCATCCGACTTATAGTCGCTTTCGTTAGCCATATTCAACCAATTACGCCTTACAACTTCTTTAACACTTTTTAGAGAGATAGTACCAGTTTTTTAGAGAGATAGTACCGTGTTTGAATTCGTACTTCAAACACATCTCAGAATTCGATATATATAGACAAATCATCCGCATTAAATTCTTAATAGTGTTATTAAGCGTGATTTACATTTATTAATTATGTTTTAACTCCAATGGCATTTTTGTAATTTTTTTAAATCCAGGGGCAATTAAGTAATTTTGGGGGGTGGCGAAAAAATGAAAAGGGGTGGTGAAAAATAGAAACACCCTATAAAATTTTTCTAATATGATGAATTTTTGAAATTTGTAACAAAATCACTAGTCAATTAGATTTTCAAAATCATATATCATAGTATAATAGTTTGCAAAATATTGTGATACATCATCCCAATGTATGGGAAGATATATCTTCCAAATATATATATATATATATATATATATATATATATATATATATATATATATATATATATATATATATATATATATATATATATATATATATATATATATATATATATATATATATATATATATATATATATATATATACACATACCCGGCTAGGCTTCAATTGAAGATTAAAATGCTCTGCTGCATACCCGGGCGGGTTTCCACATACCCGGCCGGGTTTACTCCTGAACTTAGAAACTTTTTGATCTTTGAGATTTAGTTATGCCTCGTACCCGCCCGGGTTTCCACATACCCGGCCTAGTCAAGCAGTTATTTTTTTTGTAACTTCCGTATCCTCCGATCTCTTTGGAGGAGGATATAAATAGCTTTTGAGGGGAATTTCCATTTTTGGTTAAGTTTTTTTTTCTCTGTTTTTGAGGGCTTGGTATTGAAGGGATTTCTCATATTACTTTCTTTGAGGGATTGTTAATCAACATTTCGATATTGTAATCTTAATTATATTGAAGGTATTAGTTTCAATTCTAATTTCTTGTTCTTGTTTATCGTTGTTATCTTTGAATGTTTGTTTCTACATTTAATTTGAATTTGATTTTCTCCATGGATTTCATTGTTGAATCTCTTGTTAGTTTTAATATGCTTAGTGAGTAGTTTTATTTCTAGGGCTTGGTGAAACTATGCAAAAGGTCATGATTCTTGTTTGATTTTAGGATTTAAATTTGGTTTGTCTAGGCGATTCAATTGATGGGTTTTAGATTGATTGCATGTTTGGCCAATTTGCAAGTTTTATTCGCTCAATTCTATAAACGAGAGTTGCGAGTTTGAGTGAACGATTTCCTTCTTTGAACAATTAAGCTTTAATCGCGATAGCTTGTTTTATTGTTTGATTGTCGAATTTGTTTGCGAGAGCAACATCTTCCTTCGCCTATATTCATTCCTATCCCAATTGTTGTTCATGAATCATGATCGATGCATAGTGAATCCTTTTAGCCCTAGGTTTTTAATTATTGAATTTTATTCATCTCGTGTTTTTGCGTTCTACTTAGATAAACAAAAATCCAACATTTGATCGTTAGCAATAGTGAACTTGGTTCAAATTGTGACTTTATTTGTCCTTCCACAGTGGTTCGACCCTACTTTCCCAACTATACTAGTTAGGTGAATTAGGAATTATTTTTGGTAGTAAAACGACCTATCAAACTTTGGCGCCATATATATATATATATATATGTATATATATATATATGTATATATATATATATATATGTATATGTATATATATATATGTATATATATATATATGTATATATATATATATATATATATATATGTATATATATATATATATATATATATATATATATATATATATATATATATATGTATATATATATCCTTGATTTCAACAAGATAAAAAAACTTTAAAAGTCCTATTCGTGCCAAAAGCACTTAATTATGAAAGTCACCATGTTACACAAAAAATACTATATCATAAATTTGAAAAAAGTTCTTAATTTATAATATAGTATTTTTTTGTATATATGATGGAAAAATACTTCTCATCCTTCTTATTTTACTTATTCTTTTTGTTTGATCATATATATATATATGTAAAAGTTGATTAAGGTGGTAAAGATTTATAAATGTAAATTAGGGATCAAATTCGGTGGATATCATGTGTTACGATACGTTGTTATATATAATTATTTCTGAATTTGTGATTGTAGTGTGAGAGCATGGGAATGGTAGAAAAGAAGCTAAAGGAAACGGAAATAAAATATGTAAAAAGCAAGGTGGTTGAAGATGGAATTAGTGTAAATCAATTGTTCTTCCATGACCCAGATGGCCTCATGATTGAAATCTGCGACTGTAATAATCTTCCTGTCGTCCCTCTTCTACGTCAATTACCAATCAAATACTGTCCACGTCTCAATTAGCACATTCAGCAAATTCTTCTACACCTGTTAAATGTCTAATTTTATTTTTAATTATTTTTCTATTAATGTCTCATAATTTTATTTAAATTTTTTTTGTAGTTATATTTTATTTGAGCCGTGTAAATTTTAAAAATTTAGTTTATATCCAACAACATACATTTTCATAAAATTTTGTATAAAAGTTCTTTGTGTTCGTAATATATAGATTACTAGATAAGAAATATTTTTTAGCTTGTTAATGTTGTTTTTGTTTAGTGTAGTAATTGCAAAAATTCTTTGTCTCTATAAGAAAATTTAGTTTGCTTATGTGATTTTTGTATAATAGGTAACTTTTGTTTAAATACATTTACTAAAATTTTATGATTACAGCAAATATTACGCACGGGACAGAAACAAGTATGTTATATTCATATTTCAAAATTATGGATTTTACCCATAATAAATAATCGTGCTAAAAAGCAATGCATCTATGAACTCGATTAATATAATTATAATGAAATTGTTTGATGATATGGGCTACTTCCTCAAGAAAGATATCTGGTCCTTTCAAATAAGATTAATATGGAGATGATGGAGAAATGTAAAATGTTTTTAGAATTAGCGGAATTAAGAGCTTACGGACCCTCTTACACTTTTTAGGATCCGTTTGGTTTAGTGAGCAGGATTGGAATGGTATGGAATCCCATACCAGGATGGTATGGATTCAGAACCTCATACCAGATTAAAACTGTTTGGTTCAATCCTGTAATAGATATTCAATCCATTTACATTGTTTGGTTCAATTATGAAATGGATTCTCTGTCCAGTTTATATATATATATATATATATATATATATATATATATATATATATATATATATATATACATACATACATTTATTAAACACACAAATACATACACACATATTATGTTTAAGTAAATTACAACCGAAATGTGTTTAAGTAAATAAAAATAAATAAATAAATAAACCTAATAATAATAATAATCTGTCCAGTTTATATATATATATATATATATATATATATATATATATATATATATATATATATATATATATATATATATATATATATATATATATATATATATATATATATATATATACATACATACATTTATTAAACACACAAATACATACACACATATTATGTTTAAGTAAATTACAACCGAAATGTGTTTAAGTAAATAAAAATAAATAAATAAATAAACCTAATAATAATAATAATAATAATAATAATAATAATAATAATAATAATAATAATAATAAAAACAAGTATAAAAAGCCCATGAAACCCTAAATACTAAGCCAGCCGTCATTCTTCCCCCTTCTCCTCCTTTCCCTTCTTCTTCCTTCTTCCCTCACTCTGCATCCTTTCCCTTCCCACACAGCAGCCTAGCCGCCCACAGAACACCACCAGCACCTCACCTCCGCCAGCAACCAGCCGCCAACAGCAACAAGTAGCAGGGTTGCGATTTCTTTTCAACCCAAGCAGCCGCTGCCCAGCAGCCACGACCGTCCGCTTGCTCCTCCTCTTCAGCCGCTGCAATAAAGCTTGTGGCTTTATTCTTGCCATCTACCCCTTCTTTAATTTTCCAAATTTCAAATCTTTCTAAATACCTAAAAGAGAAAAAGTTATAAATTAAGCAATTAGAATGATGAACAATATTTATTTCCATAATTAGGGTTGATATTAATTCTCCAAAAATTAAAGAAAATGAAAAATTTAGAGAATTTAAGACATACCCAAGTTGAAATTCAGCAAAAATTGGGCGTAAATGAAATCTAAAAGCTCTCCTTTGAGATTAGGGTTTAAATATGGGATGGAATGGAGTTTGAAACTTGAAGGGGTAGGAGGGTATGGGATTCTAGAGGATTGGAATGGAATGAGAATCTAGAGGGTATGACATCCCAATGTAAAAATGCCTAACCAAACATTGGAATGGTTGTGATACCATTCCATACCATTAAAAATGAACCAACCAAACATGCCCTTAGTATTTTCTTCTTTTTGTTTTTCCCGTTTACTTTTTATATAGTTTTCAAAATAAATTTTAAATTTTAATATCTCTACATACACATAATAAAAAAATATATAAGGTACATAATAAAAAGTATACATTAAGAAAAATCTAACGAGATCTCACATAAATATATTTTATCTTCTAAATATGTGCCAAAAATATTAATCAAATTTCTTTCTCATTAAAGTGAAATATTCCAAATGAAAAGAACATTAGAAAACGGAGATAGTAAAAGGTGACCTTATTATTTTTCAATCAAACAACATTCACATACATCAAATAACTCAGAACTAAAAGATGTTAGAAGTGTATCTTTATGTTACTTTGAAATGCAATTTGAGTTGATATAGCTTAAATGACAATCACATACATAGGTTAGGTTTGTATTATTTTTTGGAAAAATTATCCTGAATAATACAAACTTCACTGATTTTCCTACAATAATACGAACTTTCAATTAACCATGAATAATACGAACTTTAATACATATTTTCCGCTAGCATACCTGACCGGTTCTTTACCTGGAGAAACGGTAAATTTTCCATTTCTTCATTATGCTAGCGGGAAATATGTATCAAAGTTCATATTTTATTCATAGTTAATTGAAAGTTCGTATTATTGTAGGAAAATCAGTGAAAGTTCGTATTATTCAGGGTAATTTTTCTTACTTAGTTTTATCAGCCAAAAAAAAATTTTTAAGGAATGAGTAAGTTTACCGGTAACAGGTAAAATGGTATGCCAGCGGAAAATATGTATCAAAGTTCGTATTATTCATGGTTAATTGAAAGTTCGTATTATTGTAGGAAAATCAGTGAAAATTCATATTATTCAGGGTAATTTTTTCTTATTTTTTTTTATATTTCTATTCTATTATATATGTTAAGAACGTCTTTATCTCGTTCAGTTATACAAGCCCATTCAAATTATTAGCAATGAAATAAAATATACTACCTCCTATTCAGCCTAAATGTTCCATTTGATTTTTGACACTATTCACTTATCACTCGTAATTTGTATTTTACTCTTAATCTATAAGTTAAAACATAGTCATGTAGAATCTTATTTGATTTGTCTCAATACAAGGATTATTAATATCAACTTTTTATAATTTTTAGTTAAGAATAATTTAAGATATTAAAGGTTAAATTGTTGCCTCGACAAGTGTAAAAAGTCAAATGGGACATTTAGGCTGAATAGAAGAGAGTATCATTCATATAAAATAGAGAAATAACTTTGTTCATTTTAAGTTGTCCTTTTTGAATTAAGTGATTATGAAATCGTAATTAAAATAATCGTAAGAGAACTTGGGCAATACTCATAAAATTATTTCGAAAAGTTAAGTAAACTTCTTTACAACGCTTTGCAATTTGTAGTTGATAAGTGATACTCTCCTCGTCCCTATGAGAATGTCTCTAAAATGTTTTAAGTCAAATTTATTGAAAAGAGAAATTGGATTGGAGAATAAGATGAAAAAAATGGATGATAGAAATAAGTGGTTAAAATGGAGAGAGATAATAAGTCGTTTATGAATGAGATTAAAAGAAAAAAAAGGGTAAAAAATGAGTGGGATAAACTAAAATTGAAAGTGATGCAAATTGAGAGGGACATAACGCGTAGTTCTTTATCTAAAACATCTCTCTTTGCTTTAAAATCGAAAATCATTTTGATGTTTTTATTGAGTATAACAAAACAAGCTTGTAAATTTCTTATATTTAACTGTATGTCATCCTAAATCAATTAGAAATTGCCTGCTTGGGTAAAACCTATTATTAACTGTAAAGGATTCTATAGATATTTGATAACTGGCTTTTAGCATCATTTACTAAAATACTAGTTAAACAAACAATTTATGTAATCTCCCAAATACTACTTCAACTAGTGTAATGGTAAGTCGAAGGTCGAACCTCAAGAACAAGAGATGCAATATTCAGGACTTGATGTAGAGAATCAGGACTTGATGTAGAGAAGTTATATAGTTGAAGGGTTGTTTAAACTCGACTAATAATGATAGTAGCAAAGCAAGAATGAAAACGATAATACGCAATGAAAGAAAAACAGGGATAGATTAGGTCCACCCTAGGAAGGTCAATCAAGACACTCAAGATAACGAGAGAAAGTTGGTGAGCCTATAAGTCACTTGAACGACCTATAATCACCCTATAAATGTAGCTTTTGATGGTCTTTCGGTAGGTCGGCCTCATCTGACTCATACCACACTGTTCCATGTCGTTCAGGCCAGTAGTATTCAATCACATCAAAGAAAATCATTAACGTTTGTACTTGTCACTCTTCATTGTTACCCTTTTTCGCAGTTCATGTTATAGTTGTGAAATGAAGCGATCACAAAGTACCTACTCACTAGTCTATGAGATCTAGTGAATCTTATATGGAAAGTACATCCCGTGAGATATGAGGGTCAATCCATATAAAATTAGAGCGATGAGCATGCTATGAAACTAACCCTAAAGGGTCTATGGGGCCAAGTTCTCCATATTGTTTGTTCAATTTTTTGATCATTGTTTTAATCAACTAAAAACATAACAATACTCACATATTCACATTGATGGTCATCGACAATAATATTTTGTTATATAATAATAACTATTCTCACATATTCAACACATCCCAAAATTTCCAAATTTCCCAAGTAATAATAATTTTCTAATTTAATAGAAATTATATTTTTCTTCAAATAATACACAAAGTAATAATATTCCAAGCGACAATACATCTTATGATAATGATGTTAATAAATATTTTTCAACATATGCCAAGCAACCAACAACAATTTAACCAATTTCAACAAATTTGAACAATTTCAAAAAATCTACAAATTCAACAAAAAAATATGAACATGTATAATTCAACAAAAAATTTCAATAAAATTATTTCAAATAAGTCAAATATAGGAATTAATATGAAGAATGAAGCCAAAGGTGAAGAATTATTAGCCTTGCATATGGGAAAAAAAAAACTCACATTATTAAAAAAAAATTTAAAATGAAATTAACATCATCTACTTTAACCACGAAATTAAACAACGAAGACTAAAATTTGAACAAAATTGTATAATTTAGACTAAAATGGAGAAGAAATAGGAGAAGATTTGAGAAATTTTGAGGTTTTAAAATTGGATAATGGAGGAAAAGTTTAGGGAAATAGGAAAAATTAAAAGGGGAAGAAGGATACGGGGATTTTAGGGCCATGCATATCGATGCCAGTAACATTTTCGTTTAAGTAAAATTGTTATCCTTAGGAGTGATTTTGCTCTTGGCCTTGAAACCTAATCCACAGCCAAATAAGACTTAAAATTGTTATCCTAGGCTGCGTGTAGGAATAGTCATGGGTTCAGAACCTGTTTGACCTGCCTCGGACTCATCTCTTTTTAAGGGTCTGGGTCTTATTTTTGAGACCTACTGAATAGATCCGGCTTAGATTTAGATCAAAAAATAATTGAAGGGTCTGGGTCCAGATCCAAACCTCTGACGCAGACCCGAACTTAGACCCGACCTCTAAATCCAAATCCTAAACCGCCCCATTGACCAAGACCCGGACCCGGATCCGGATATAAAAATAGTGAATGCTAAAGCCAATAAAGCAGAAGCATACTAATAAAGATTTTAATTTAGAATTCTTCTCATATTAAAAACTCCACAATTTTTAAAAATGTTAGCAAACAAGTCTAGTTATAGCAAATAACAGTTATTTTTATTGGATTTGGACTACTGTATAGCGTCTTATGATGAATACAACATTCTCAGGAGATGTAGATTCATTAAGGAACTTAGACCCATCAAATTCAGAGTATTTGAATTTGGGTCTTAAAATTTTAGATCCTAAGAATTTGGATTCGGGTCTAGATCTTTAAAAATAAATGGGCTGGGTTCGTCTCTCGCTGAACCTGCTCCAAACTCACCCCATGACTATCCCTAACTGCGTGTTTGCTTAATGCATAGCTTGGTAAATATTTTTTTTCGAAACTTAGTTCAGTATTTTTTTTACAGCAATCGATTTTTTAACAGTAGGTCTCTTGAGAGACGGCTCCCAATGTTCTGTCCAATTCACAAAAACACCTACTACTCGCACGCATCTTATAAAACATCTACTATAATTTTTTTGTTGGTATTTTAATTTAGTTTTAGTAGGCATTTAAACTAGTTTTAATAGATATTTTTGCATACTGAAGTAGGTATTTTAAACAGTTGATGTAGACATTTTGAACTAGTTATAGTAAATATATTTTTCATACTGAAGGAGACATATAAATTAAACACTTTTCATACTGAAGAAGACATATAAATTAAACACCTATAACACATAATATAAACTCCTACACCAAGTAACTTAAACATCTAAATCACATAATAAAAACTCCTACAACACATAACACATATACCTATAAGAAATAACCCAAACATCTACATCACATAATAAAAGTACCTACAACACATAACAAAAACACTTATAGCAACTAATCTAAACACATACAAGAGATAATTTAAACCCTTACAACAAATAACTCCTACCAAATAAGCGTACAGTTACACCACATTTTCATTTTTGTATTTTTAAAAAATCTAATGGACTGACCCAATTGAAATTGTCTCTTAAAAATATGGGCATTACTATTTTTCGCCACCCTTTTCATTTTATCGCCACCCCCTCCTAATGAAATTACAAATTTGCCCCTGAAATTTAAAAATTTACAAATTTGCCATTGGAGTTAATAACTTTTCATTTTCATTTTTTTAATTTTTTTTATTATTTTTAGTTATATTATTATTGTTATTATTATTATTATTTTTATTGTTATTATAATTATAATTATAATTCTTATTATTATTATTATTATTATTATTATTATTATTATTTAAATAAAAGTAACTTAAAAAATAAATTAATTAAACAAAAGAAATTTTATAAGTCAAAATTCAATAAAAAAAAATTACCAGTCGCACAAAACGTGTGACTCGACCTAGGTACAGTCGCACGTTTTGCGCGACTGGTATTATTTTTTTATTTTTTTAAAAATTTTTTTTTATATTATTAATGTTATTATTATTATTTTTATTATAG
>NC_080052.1:5272108-5277108 GCF_026212465.1 Amaranthus tricolor | reverse complement strand
AAATAATAAAAAAAATTAAAAAAAATAAAAATGAAAAGTTATTAACTCCAAAGGCAAATTTGCAAATTTTTAAATTCCAAAGGCAAATTCGTAACTTTCATTTTCATTATTTTTTATTATTTTTTATTATTTTTATTTATATTATTATTATTGTTATTATTATTGTAACAGGCTCAAATTCTTAATCTTAATCTTCCGATTAATTATTCCGAAATTTCTTTTCGAATTCCTAACCCTTTGGTTATCTAATTCAAATCACCTTTAATTCCTAAACCTTATTCCGATTTTTGTAATTTCTTCCAAATATTAAACTTAAAAATATATTTATATTCTTAAATTTCTTTATAAGCACTAAAATATTATTTTATTATTTTATACTACGAAAAGTAAAATTTTAATATTATATTTACGGTTTTATTAAAACGTTACGTTTCAATTTCGTTTCCTTAAACTAACTTTACTACTTATCATTTTAACTTTACAACTTTGATTTAATTATTTTATACCTAAAAATTAACTATATTTTTCTTATTAACTTTAAGTATAGTTTTAACTAAAATTTTCTAAGTAAACTATCATATTTTCATAATCAAACCTTAATCATACTTTCCCATTAATCTAAAACTTTTCACTAGCATAAACTAGAACAAAAATTTGATGAATCAAAATCCTTTCTACATCAATCCATAATGTTCATCACTTACACAAGCTATCACTATTTCCTTACACAAGTTAACCTTCTTCTACACTCCAAACTCTTACACATCCACTTACACACTCCAACTCTTACACATTCACTTACACACTCTAATCACTTACACAAGTTAACCTTCTTTTTCATACAATCTTATGAACTAAAAAGTTGCCCAAAACCCATTATAAATACCCCTCCTTAGCCATGAGATCACTTGCACCCCCATCATCAAATCTTTCTACCATTCTTTCTTATATCTTCACTTCATTAACATCTTACTAACTTTATACCCTTTTTATTTGTTGAAGAATCAAATGAAGATGGAGCTTGATCTTGTCACTTCTTAAGCCAATAATCATCAACTTTTAAAAAGTCAAGTATTATCTTTTGGAGCTTGGATATCATTTTCTTTTGGGTAATTGAAGATCTACTTCTTTGAAGCTTGGAACCTTGAAGACTTTCTTTTGGAGCTTATTTCCTTAAGTTCTTATTTTCCTATTATTATTCTCTTACTTGGTTTAGCACCACCTTCGGAGGAAAATGGTACACATTTTCTTAACTCTCTCGTTATGTGATATTTATTTATGGTTACTCGATAATATAAAAGCATGATCAACATGATTTTATTTTAGTCATTTAAACTTTATATGGTAATATTAAAGTCATATCCAGTTTAGTGATATTTTCGTCAAAACAATAATACTTTTGGGACACTCGAAAACAAGTCATATATATGGAAATTTTTGATTGATATGATAATATATATATATATGAATTTTATTAGTTAAATAAACTTATGTGTTTAAAATGATTCCATATCATCTTGGTGTTTTGATAAATTTTTAATCGGTTTATTGGTAAAATAGTCAAACAAATTTGTTAAAATGCTTAGCATTGCTTTTCTTGAAAACTCATTTCATATAGATTTTGGACCCTTAATAACTTGTCGGATTATGTTATTTTTATAGTGATGATAGATCTGTTTTACTATTTTACTGGTTATTTGATAAAATATGTTATTAAGTACTTAGAAATATTACCCTTGACTGTTATGATTATTTATGACACAATAATGACTTAGTTTAGCCTCAGGATTTTTAGTATAGCTACGAAAATTTGTTATTTAATTAATATTAATTTATTAGATACTAGTAATTTGTTTCTATTAAAAGGGTAGAATTGTCAAATTTTTGACTAGTGGAAGTTTGACTTATAAGAAGGTAAACTATTTCGGTTTAGAGTCTTGTTTGATATTGCATGATATTGATTGTATGACTCTGATAGTAAGGTAACGTCGAACCATGGACCGGCATGTAAAATCCCGGCGTCCGTGTTAGCCGGCACGTAAAATGCGGTGTCAGACAGGGGGTCCGAGAAAAACCCATCCTGTGAAGTCTCGAGCATAACAGTATTGAGAGGAGTGACGACTCCCACCACAGTTAGGGTTTAGGACTACGGTCCTCACCTAACCAGACCCTTACATATATCAGTTGTCATTATTGTTGTGATCTTGTGATGTGCTATGATGGTAAAGCTATGAGGCTTAATTGAACTTGATTAAATAAGCATTAAGGTTACCAAGTATTTAGTAGCAGTAATGAACTTCTGCAATCATTGAGAATGTAACTTAATGGCTTAGTAAAGGTCAATAATGAGTAATAACCTTCTATATTGTGCTTGATGATTATTTTGTAAGCATGATTTAACTATCGCATCATAAGCTTGTTGAGAAAATTGTACTCGGCTTTATCGCTGACCGATTTAATCGGCTGTCATCCATATTATGGATGACAGTATTTTGCAGGAACATTTAGCTCAGGTTTCGATCCAGGCCGCAACTTTAATTATTCTATCGAGGACTTAGCTTCAATGATTTTACTTGATGACTATATTGTACTGATGTTTTTTTTATCGTATTTAAGTAAACCTTATTTTATATTTTCTCAGTTGTAAGATATATATATATATATATATATATATATATATATATATATATATATATATATATATATATATATATATATATATATATATATATATATATATATATATATATATATATATATATATATTTACTTATGTTTTGAACAATTTTAGTTTAAATGGTTTTTAGCAGTTCGGCGTTTTACACTTCCGCATTATTTATCTTAAGTATAATTATTAATGTTAAATATGTATCGAGAGTGTCGCTCCTGCTACACGTGGTATCAGAGCTAAAGTTACTCGAATCTTGGAATTTTAGTTCCATGTGAAAGGCTCGATAGCTGACTAAAAATAAAAAATAAAAAAAAAAAGAAAAAAAAGAATTTCAAATGATTTTCAAAACAAGTCTTCCTAAAAATTCTATTTGTTTTCTATGTGCTTATGTGACTATGTGTAAAATTACGTGCCAGATTAATTAAGTTAATGTGAAAGTTAGTCACATGTTTAAAAATTTTTTAGGTAAGAAATGGCGTAACTTCATCTAATCACGAAGCTAGAGTTCGAGAGCTAGAAGCACAACTAGCTCGGATGGAAAGGACAAATGAGCGACTAATCACCCTCATGGAGAATCAGGCTCAAGAGGCCAATGACGACGGGAAATACTTTAAGAATATGGCATATCATCGTCCGCCGCAATACGACGGAGAAGCTAATCCGATTCGCTTCGAGAATTGGCTCGCAGAGATGGAGAAACTTTTAGAGGTCATTAATTGTCCAGCGCACCTAAAAGTAAAGCTGGCTTCCTTCTACCTATCTGGTCCAGCAGAGTTATGGTGGCGTTCTATCAAGGCCACTATGACTGATACCTTTTGGGATGATTTCCTTATAACTCTTCGTCAACAATTCTATCCGCCATCACTCCAACGGAAAAAGGAGAATGAGTTCTTACATCTTCGTCAGGGTCTTATGACCGTGATTGAGTACAGTTGTAAGTTCAATGAGCTGTCTCGATTTGCTTCTGACATTGTAAGCAAAGAAAGTGTTCGTGCATCCCGCTTCTTCGAGGGTCTTAATCTTAAGATCCAAAAGGGGATTGGGAAGTATTCTGACTTCCGAGATCTCTACGATCGAGCGCTTGAGTATGAGAGGATCCTTGATAAGGAGGACAACACCAACAAAAGAAAATTTGGTGGAGGCAACAACAACAGGAACAAGAGGCCAACCAATTGGGATCGCAAGCCGTTCCAACCAACAACTTCAACCAGAGTCACAGTTTGGAAGTGTCGCTTATGTGGTAAGGATCACCGAGGTCGTTCATGCACTGGGAAGATCACCTGCTTCAAATGCAAAAAGGAGGGTCATGTTTCTACTAACTGCCGAGAAGGGATCCAGTTGGGAGCTAGTAGTACTGGTAATTATGGAGCTCCTAGTTCTTCAGGAAATGTTCAGAGTATTGCAGCTAGGAGGACTGCCGGTTTGCACGCTATTAGCAACCATGTAGACAATCTTCATCAGGCGTTTGAGGGTAAGGTCATTTCTGGTCACTTTGTCGTAGGAGACTCTTTGGCTCATATTCTTTTTGATTCAAGAGCTGACCGATCTTTTATCTCTTCTTCTTTCCTTCATAAATCCTCTATCTCTCTTGAACCTCAAAAATTTAATCTCCAAATTCTATTACCTGACGGTTCACCATTCCTATGTGACCGTATCTTTCCTAATTTCCCTCTTGAGATTTTGGACAACCATCTACCTGCCGATTTAATAGTGTTTGAGTTGGGTACATATGATATTATTTTGGGGATGGACTGGTTGGGACGTCATCATGCGGAGATTTTGTGTAAAGAGAAGATCGTTCGGGTTAAGGCTCCAGGTGGAGAATGTTTGATTAGGAAGAATTCTGTGTTTCCCATTCAAACCATTTTTGCAGTTCAAGCCATTGAGATGATTAAACATGGAGATACGGGATATTTGTGTTTTATTGCTAGTAGTGAGGAGAAAATCAAGTTAAGTCTTGAGGAAACTCCAATTGTTTGTGATTACCCTGATGTTTTCCCTGAGGATCTACCTGGTTTACCTCCAAGGAGAGAGGTTGACTTTCATCTAGATCTAATTCCTGATGCTACCCCTATCTCTAGGACTCCGTACCGTTTTGCTCCAGCTGAGTTAGCCGAATTGAAAAAGCAATTGGATGGGTTATTGGAGAAAGGTTTTATCCGACCTAGTGTGTCACCCTGGGGAGCCCCTGTTCTGTTTGTGAAGAAGAAGGATGGAACGATGAGATTGTGTATTGATTATAGGGAGATTAATAAGATCACCATTAAGAACCGTTACCCTTTGCCCAGGATAGATGATTTGTTTGATCAGCTCAGGTTTCGATCCAGGA
>NC_080052.1:5227108-5249608 GCF_026212465.1 Amaranthus tricolor | reverse complement strand
ATATATTTTAAATCATTTTTGAAAATGGTTATATAACATTTGTTTTATTAAATATTTGGTTTAGTTATTTTAATATACATTTAAACATTTTTTTATTTTTTTATTGGTTACTTATTATTATTAAAATGAAGTTAAATAAAATAAATAATAATAATATTGTGTTGTACCCAAATCGAGCAAAACAAAGACCTTTATAACCTTTTAGAATTAATTTTGTTGGGCCTTATAGATCAAATAAGCAAGTAAAATATGGGTTAGGGTTTTAATATTTCTCCCTCATATTAACCCATCTCACACCATTCTTTCTCCATCTCATTCATTGTGTTCTCTCTTCATTCTCCAACTTCTTCCCCCACCAAAAACAGCCCCGGCAGCCGCCAGGGTTGACCACCACCACCAGCTGCCAGGACCGAGCACCACCCATGGCCAGTGACAACCGGTCGACGCCCCACAACCGCTAGCTGTTCCCCCCTGCACGCTTCTTCTCTCTCTCTTCTTCCCCCATTTTTTGTGAGCTTCTTCTCCTTGTTAATTTAGTGCTTAAATCTTAAAATTTTGTGCAAATTAATGAATCTTAGTTTAAATTAAGTGATATCTTGATAGAATTTGTAGCGGGTAAGTGTTAAGAGTGTGATTTGAACATAGATAAGTTAGGGTTTGTATTAGGGATAAAAATAAAAGTAGTATGTACTATTTTTAGGTAATTTGGTGATATTTTGGTATTGGGACATCTTCATATAAGCATTTGTTTAGTATTATTATTGGTTAGTAATGGTGGTGTTGATGGTTAAAATAGTTAGGGTTGTTAGTCACTTTGAATAGTTGTTAAATATTAATTTTATCATATTTATGGTAATGAATATGGCCATTGTTGTGGTTTGATGGTTAATTGCCGTTTTATTAATTGTGGGTATATTGTTGAATTTAATTGCCATGGATAGTTTATTCGATTGTTGTCCCAAATTGTGCAATGTGGCTAAATCATAGAAAAATAAATAAATAAACAAATAAATTAGTGTTATGGGTTGTCTAAGCTACGAATTGTTTTGTTCTTATTCTTTGGCCGTCAAACCTTAAGGAATGTAACAAATTTGATTAAAAAATATTTATTAGCATGAGTTAAATCATTAAAATCAAAAGTAGTAAATTGCATTTTATGATTTAATTCCATATAGATATTCTTCCCTTAACATACCTTGTGTTAGACTTGAATGGAAACCAATGTGATGATTGGATTGAAGTGATGGTATAATTCATGAGTAAACATGCTTAGTGGGTGTATTATTGAGATTATTAGTCACTAAAAGTGGTTGTTAATTGTCACTTGTATTATAAAGAGGATGATGGATATTGTTTATATTATTGAGTATTATTGTTAGTTAATGATGGTATGGTCGTAGTTATTAGAGTCCAATATTGTCATGTTAATGATGCTTGACATGATTGGTTCGTTGGTTATTGTAAGTGGTGTAATTGTAGCCAAATTATAAGTTACTACTATTAATGGTTGTTTTACAAGTGTAAGTAGTTTATGCCATTACATGGTGATGTGGTTTTACGACTTGAATCTCTTGGTTTAAAGAAATGGTCATAAAGTATACTATGTTGTTGTGAAAGCTTATTTGATTATTGGTTTAGTAGATGTGAAAGCTTATTTGATTGTTGAGATAATGTCATAACTTATGAACAAGTATTGATTGAGTAATGTGAATTGGTTTAGTGTGCGTTAGAATACTAGGAAGTTACTTGGATAGCTTGTTTTTCTCTTGAATGGAGACAAACATGCTTATTAACTCTACTTTAAACTTGTATAGGTTTCATGTTCATGAGAGGAAGGTGGAACTTTAGTTGGGTGATTATTGTGATTTTGTCGTGCAGTGACACTTACAGGTACGTACACGTAGTAATCAACCCTTATATGCAATTTGCTTTATGACATTATTGTTTATTGTGATAATATGCATTGTATCAAAACTATGAAGTACGAGTGAGTACACTTTATATGAAGAGCTATCAATTATGAAATCTTGCGATTAGAATAGTTTAGAGAATAAGAGCGTTAGTAGAAGGCGGGGACCACCCCCTATTTTGGGCGCCGGGTGGCCGATACCGCCTCTTGACCGAGGTGTTACCATGCGGGCTTTGCAAACCCTAATATGGTGGCCTCTTCACTAGATTGGTACCCCAGAGGGTCAGCTGGAGGGGATATGAGTTCATACATTGCCATGGGCGCCGGGTGGCCAATAACGCCCTTGGCCTTGTCACTATGTCATGAAGTAGAGAAAAAATCTACTACTCTTAAATATTCTTCGAGGGATTAGAAGTCCTGAAAAATCGTGGGGTAAATAGGAAGTGTTAGGTACAGGAGTGAAACCCGTATTGTCGTGCAATGTTATTGTTCTATTCACTTGTTCTGTGGTTTTAACTACCATAAATTCATTGATTATTGACGTAACTGTTTATTTTTCATTGTTGATGACTTGTCTTTGATGGCCCTGCTATGACATGTTGGTCTATGACTTTACGTTTAGCAGCAGGGTTATCATAGATAGACATTACAGGTGATGGAGCTTCTTTACATTGCATATCGGGGGAATGAGTGAGAATCTTAATGTATACAATAATCTTATTGTCTACATGTAGTTTCTTTTAATTAAACCTTCAACAATGGAGATCGATAAAGTAGAGAAGCCCCAACTAGCAATAAACCTATAGATTGAACAACTATATAACTAAAATAAACTTTGATTGAAGTATCTTTGTGATTTTCAATGTTGATTGTAGAAGATAAAACCTAGAATTTAAGAACAAGGATGAAGGAAGAACTAATAAGCATAAAATGATTCTTGCAAAATAAGCTAGTACAAGTAGTAAAGGTAATGTAAAAGGTGTGTTCTCATATTATAAAATATCTCCCATATATAGTGATGCTCAAGAGTGATGTAACCTAGGTCTTCCAAAACAGAGGAATAATCCTTCAAAATGATGTAAAAAGGGTCATCAAATGAGCGGCCAAGCCAAAAGCCCATTCAGCGAAGAGAGAACGATCGGTCGTTCTGGGGGAACGATCAGTCGTTCCACATTCTGTCTGCTGATGTTGCTGTAGGGTACGAGTGGTAGGTCCCACAGGAAAGATCATGGACGTTCAACTTTCTGTTCTATTTCTTCAACGTGCTTCTTCAAGGTTAGGCAACGAGTGGTCGTTCAACTTTCTAATCTCAATTCTTCAACATTCTTCTTCATGGCTAGGGAACAAGCTATAATAAGCTACATGGCAATGGAAAATTAAGGGTTTATCAAATACACTAGGTATGCTAATGAGGATGTATACTCTATAAAGAGTACTACCTATACGGTCGACATATGTTCTTACTCTCTTCCTTTCTATATATGCGTTCCACTTATTTGTATTTTATTCATAATTTATAATTTAAAATATATTGAGTGAGATAGTTTGATGCGCCTCAACATAACTTTATTAATTTAAAATTTTAGAGTAATTTGCGAATAACAACTTTTAAGTTTAAGGCTTTTATGAATTACAGCCTCAATGTTTGGTTTTTTCAAATTAATGCCACCAAAGTATCAAAGTCTACTCCATTCATGCCAAATGACCGTTGACCTACCTAAATGTCCTTTGACATTCCTAAATGACCATCGACTATTAATAATCACTTTTGATTTTTTTTTACCATCCTTAATCACATTTTATTTCCTAATTAGCAATAGTACCCTTGAGTTTTAGCACTTTAACATTGTCTTTACCTATCATAGCGATTTTTTTTTTTAAAAAAAAACCGACGTCGTGATTATCCTATTAGGGTTACTCTTTTGGAAATTCGGTCGAAACAAGTAGTTATTCGCCTATTTCGCAACACGTAGACAGAAAAAGATATTTAATGTCGTTCTCGAACAAATATCATAATGAAGGGTAAAAATCACGTTAAATATCTTTTTCGGTCTATGTGCCGAAAAAGAGGCGAATTAGTACTTGTTTTGACTGAATTTTCAAAAAAGTATCCCGTAACGATAATCGTGACTTTCGTGTTTTAGAAATAATATCGTTATGATGAGTAAGAAGGATGTAAAATACATTGCCACCTATTCATTGATTTAGGGACATTTTTTTATTGAGTCAATTCATTGATTATGTCCCATTTCTATTTTTGTCATTCTTTTTTACGCTTTTACTCTTACTACAATAACACAACAATACATAAATATCAATACCCTTTAAGAAAAAAGAGAGTTTTCCACCCATTTTTAAGTGATCCCCCGCCTCTCCTTGGCTTTGGTGTAAAACTCAAATGTCCTTTTATCTATGAATAGGAGGGAGTACTTTTCGGTCTACATGCCAGAAAATAAGCAAATTAGTACTTTCAACCGAATTTTCGACGAATTAGTACTTGTTTGGACCGAATTTTCAAAAGAGTTACCCCAGAAGGATAATCGTGACGTCCGTTTTTTGAAAAAATATCGTTATGATGGATAAAAACGACGTTAATTATATTTTTCGGTCTGTGCCGGGAAATAGGCGAATAAGTATTTGTTTCGACCGGATTTTCGAAAGAGTTACCACATAAAGGTAATCGCGACGTCTGTTAAAGATAATCACGACGTCAATTTTTTGAAAAAAATATCGTTATGATGTGTAAAATCAATGTTAAAGTGCTGAAATATAAGGATACTATTGGTAATTAGGAAAGTCAAAGGTGATTAAGGATGATCAACACAAGTCAAAGGTGATTAGTGAGGGTCAATGGTCATTTAGGCTGGTCAAAGGTCATTTGAGTTGAAGAACGGTTATTTGGCCCCAATGGTGTAGACTTTGATACTTTCGTGGCAATAATTTGCAAAAAACAAATTTTGAGACAGTAATTCGCAAATGCCTTAAACTTGAATGTTGTTATTCGCAAATTACTCTAAATTTTATACTTCTTTAGATATATTAAAGATATAATTATTGTATTGGATATTATGCAGAACACAAACGAGACATTTACATAGAATTCAAGGGAGTAAAAACAAGTTCATTTTGAATAATAACAAGAAGAAAGCCTAAATGAAACATAAGATTTATTATTAAAGCTAAGAATTTATGATAAATGATGTTTATTAGTACTATACATGAATTAAAACATTAAAACATTGTTCTAATACTAAAATGATTATATAGAGTCAAAACTCAAGCTAGCTAATCCAAAACACTAAGCTAGTTGCCTTGTTGCCTGTCTAGTAGCCCTAGATTTCAGCTGAATTTTGATACACATTTAGCTGATATCTAGCAGATTTGGTGCATCATTTTATCGACTGTGTCCATATCTTTTGGCCCCTGAAAATGAGAGCCTACCTGTTTAATTGTTTCTTATTTAGCTTCACCCTTAATTTTGGTAGGGCAATTTACACTAACACCCAAAAGTCATATTAATTATGGACTACTATGAATGAATGGCTAAAACTCTAAAACTTCTTTATTTGTCAGAATAATTAACTATTCAACTATCTGTTCCAGAGTTCATGCCAAAATATGCAGCATATAAATGGTAATACAGATGCAACAATTTCGTGGGCCATAATGGTAATTGGCAATGCTGGGTTTCTGCAACTCTTAGTGTGTGAGAACAGTCAACATCAGTGAAGATAAAATATTTACTCTTCTACAAAGCTAGATGTGCTCATTTGGATAATTATGTCCATCTTGGGTTATGTGTTTCTGTTTGTTCAGTTCGGTCTTGTGACCATATTTATTTTTACTTAATGTAAATTTAATTTTAAGTTGGGTCTAATCATATTTGATTATAATATAGGATGAATATCAGGTCGTCAGATATGTTTTGAACACCTCTAATAAACACTATTCCAATAAAGTAGAGTTTATTAGCCTATCCCTAATACATCCTTTTTATTAGTTGATCCAAAATCAATTTTTGCAATATTCAACATTGTTTGATAATTTACATCTTATGACTAGTATACAAGAAAAAAAAATAGGGGCATATAAAATTTTATTTCATTTTATTTTATTCTTCTTGTAACAAATTTTCATAATATGACATTTTTATAATTTTAGTTATATATATAACATCAGATATAAATATTGTTTGGGAGCAGCTAAAAAAATAGAAGTACTTTTTTAAGTATTGTAACAAAAAAATGTTATGACACTTTTTATTCAGGATAAATATATAAGGGAAAACTAAAATCAACTAAAAATGAAAGTAAAATAGAATTTGAAAGAGAATAATGATTCAATGATATGATATGAGGAGGATTAAAGAAGGTGGATTATCATCTTATTTTAAGTGTGGAGGGGAAATTATTTTTTCTCTATCACATTAGGGTAAATATTTATCTCATAATGATGGGATTAATTTCTCTATTTCTCCTTTTTCATTACTTTATAATTATTTATTACCTTCACAACAGTTATATTCTCTTAATTTTGTTCTCAATAGCCTAAAATTTTTAGTTTAACTTTTATTTTTCTCATAATTATCTACTCGGCTACTCCCGATACTAGCATGATAGTTGACATTTAGCTAACTACTGTCATGAGCTCAAGTGAACTAAGTAATAATGAAACTAAACAAAGGAGTGCCAAACTTCGTTTGACCACTAGGGTGCTCGTTTAAACATTTTGTTCTACAGATAGACAAATTAATATTCAACTTCTATCCACTTAGTGAAATCAGACAAACAATCCATTGCAATACGTACAACAAAATACAAACATAAATGTATAATGTGTATTACTCTTATTTGCATTATTTGTACTAAAGAGCAACTTATAAACAATAAAAATAGAATAGAAATTGTGACAAAATCATTAAAATGACATAAGTTATGGTAGCAACTATTTTATAGAAAAATTAGATGGGGCAGTCAACATATTAACTGTCGTGTTTGATGAATTGGAGGAGAAAGGTGGTTTGGCCGGGTGAGAGGAAGGAAACGGACCTAGGGATTTGTGTACTGTCTATCTTAGGCAAATGCCGAATATAGTATATTAGACAATAAAATAGACTACTTTAGCACTTTTTTAATCTAGTCTAAGCACATGCTGAGTAGCTGGCCTATAACATAGGGGAACAGTAAAATTTATATAAACCAAAAAAAAAATTATTATAATTTTTTATAATAATACTAAGTAGAGTTGTTTATTCGGGTTATTTTATCGATTTTTAATTAAAGATTATCAAGTTTTTTTGTGTCAATAATTATTTTTTTGTGTAATTTTAAATTAAAGTCGGATATAATATTAAGATCATATTACTATATTTATTTTGAACACATGTAATCTTGAAATTATAATGGGGTGATAAAAAAATGGTAGGTCATAATATGCTGGGGGGCTTAGCAACAGAGCCGATTAGCAGACAAATATACTCTACTCAAGGGGTCCATAATCTATTGGTCAGAGCACCCATCAAACTTCCTATGATTTCTTTTTATTTGTATCAATTGAAACAATTACAAAAAACAAAAATTAGTAATCAAATCATCCCATCAATTAAAACCCATCAAATTAACAATAATTAATAATTAAATTAAGTATATAAACAAATACATCCCCTCCTCAACCAACCCATACCCACTTTATGTGATCCTTGAAAAATGGCACTACCACATGGTTTGCTTCATTAATTAATCCTTTTTTCACCCAACTTCCCAATCATGAATATTACTAGAAATTAATATTATTATTATATTTATTTATATCGTTATTTCTATTAAGAGTGAAAACAAAAATGGGGCACCCTTTTTGTAGTCCTCCTTAAGTCTCACTATCTTGTACACATTTATACACTTACACTCCAGGAAAATTCAAGGACAATACTAAAGAAAGTCCCTCAAAAAAAAAAAAAAAATGAATGCAACATCGTTAGAAAAGTCTAAGAGAGGTAATTTATATGTATATAGATTTGCCACCGGTAGTCAAACCCCGGAATATCCGCCTCCGGTGACATCGGTGACGAAAAAAATCATTCGTTCAAGTGTATGGGGAGGTTTAATAAAGTCAAAATCAAAGTCAAAGTCAAAAACAAAGACTAGTAGTAATGGCGAGGAAAAGGAAGAAAAGGAAAAGGAAAGGGAAAGGAAGTCGGTCTCAAGTGTAGAAAGTATATTGATGATGAGTTTAGATAGTAGGAATGGGAATGGGAATCATAAGGAGGTTGTTATGAAAGGGAGGAAATCAGTTGAAGTAGAAGAGGAAAAGGGAAAGGGAATGAGAATGGAATTAAAAGGGAAGAAGGAAGAAGGGGGAAGGAAATCAGTTTCCCATGTTGAAAATAATGAAGCATATGTTGGGAGATTTGTAGAGGAGAAAGCCAGGAAATCAAATGGTGCAAAATTGGAAAATGATGTAATTTCTGTGATTGAATTGTTACAAGTTAAGGTTTTGGTTACTGATATGCCTGCTTTTATGCAAATTCATGCTTTTCAATGTGCAAGGAAAACTTATGATAGTTTGGAGAAATTCAGTGCTAAACATATGGCTTACAACTTGAAGAAGGTACAATTTGCTTAAACCTCTTTAAATTTTATTTTTATACTTGCCCTATTTTATTGAGTTTGAACTAATTCCATTATCATTAAGTAAATTAATTTGGATAGTATTGTTTCATTGTTATAAAGTGAATTAATTTGGATAGTATTATTTCGTTATCATAAAGTGAATTAATTTGGATAGTATTATTTCGTTATCATAAAGTGAATTAATTTGGGTAGCGTTATTTCATTATCATAAAGGAACTTAAGTTGGGCTAAACCAAAAGTTAAGTGAATAAAGTTGGAAGGTGATATTTTATTATCAATTTATTATGATATAATAACGGCACAAAATTAAAAGTAAAGTGAGTTACTTTGGATATAATACTAATTTTAAAAATAACAAGTTGCTAAATTCTTGGGAGACATACCAATTTTAGATAAATAACCTTAAAATATTGAAATGTCATATAAAATCATAAAATGTATATTATCCGATCATAATAAGTAAACTCATTCAAATATCATCCGCTTGAAAACTTGTGTAAACCAAATATTAATTGATGTCATATCCATAAAACGATGAAAAAGAATGTTATATATATAAAATGATGAAAAAAAAGCAAAGACATAAGTCAAAAAGGTTATTGGCTGGTACAATAGGTTTGTTAGAAAAGTTTAAAATTTAAATTTTTTTTTGCTGGTTTTTAAGATAACTGAATAATTCAACTAGTTAAAAACATATTTTTTATAATTATTAATTTTTGTTTTTTTATTAGAAAAAATGCATTAAAAAGCCAAAAATGCAAACTCTTTAAACTAAAGAAGTATCGATTATCTTATTGTTTTGTGTTAATTGTTTATGAGATTTGTTCATTTTCTTCATCTCACTTAGTAGCTACTAAGAAATGAATGGTACAAACAAAATATAAGTGCATATGCCCATTCGTACTGCAAGAAGATGCATCACATGTCAGTTCTGTGCTTTGCCCATTATTTCCTGTCCAACCAAATTTAATACAAGCTCGTGACCGATAAAGGCCACCCTCTCCTAGTACTCGTTTGAAGCTATTTCAATTGCAACAAGAGTCGCTAGAAGCATATCAAAATGGTGATGTGCTCTATTAAGAATATATGTTTGGTTAAAAGCATTTTTCAATCTTTTATTTTTTTGGCTCTCGAAGGATGTTTGGTAAAGGATTGATAGCTGGTAGCAGATAACTGATTATAGTAGTTGATTTGACCAGCTGATTTATTAACTGGTTTAACCAGCTGGTTCTGAACTCACTTCTAACAACTTGTTCAAAAACAATTTATTCATCACAATAAGTTGTTTCAACCAACTAATTTACCAAACATTAACAATTGACTGATCAACCACCCAAACCTCTGATTGTGTAAAAATAAACTAAAATTGTCCAATAAACTATCTTGTCAAACCCTCATAAATTTATTATTTTTTTATAAATGACACGATAATCGTGAATAATTTCAATGGTAAAATACTTTTTTTTCCACCTTTTACCTTAAAAAAGTTTCATTCTTACACTCTTACCAAGTATCTTGCAAATGCCAACAAAAGGAAAAACCTATATGATCGTTTCTTTTTCAACTTTTTATTATTTGTTTTAGTGCTTTGTCAATTTTTTGCAGTTCTTTTCGATAATTGAATTATATAGGAAAATTTTTTTACAAATTCAGATTTCTTGATTTTTAAAAAGACACTTTAAATAATATTTTTCATTTAAAAGATTACAATTTTGATGATATTTGTAAAGTTTTGATTTTTAATTAACGTGAAATTATGGACCTAACATTAAAAAAATGCGAAGATCCCATCTTATGATCTTAGCATAAACATAATATATGGTAGAACTTCAAAATTGGTCAAATTGACCAACAAATTAGACAAGCTAGCAAATCATCCAGATCCAGACTTATCCTTCAATCTAATCCCTCCGAATGTGGTCCCTACTTGATAAGTGCCACTCTTTTAGTAGTAGAAAAAACCAATCATGTACTCCTATTATTGTTAATGGAACTAATTATTCAATTTAGAACATAACTAATCAATCAATTAACATAACCTTGAGAAAGATCCAAAGCCCCCCATGTGTTATCATGATAAATTAGCATCTACTAATTACTTTGTGGAATTTCTAAATTGTCTTTATTTACATACTACTTAGTTATGGTGTCTCACTTAATTATTGGCACCATTTTCTTATTTTTGTTAGTGGTTTTACTTTTTTTTTAATCTTATTTACAAATATATTTTCTTTCTTCATTTTAACCAATCATTTTTAGGATCCTTCAGTATTCTGTCTTATTCTCCAGCTTGTATTCTGTCTTATTCTCCAACTTATTTTCTATTATCACGAAAAAATATAGCAAAAAACAAAGGGTGTTAATTGTTTGGGATGACCTGTCTTAGTTTGGGGGCGTGGTCCAATGTCTTTTTTCCTTTCTTGGAGTTTTTTAATTTTTATGCCGGCGGGACTGCGTTTTCATCTAATTCAGTATTTTTGCTTCTTAATCTTGTTATACATTGGATTTTTCAAAATAAAAAAGGACAAAGGAAGTACTTGTGAATGAGAAACATATATGGATAAGTGGTTGTAAATGCAAATGAGATTATCTATATGTGGGATAGCAAATTAGGAGGAAAAAGAAAGAAATGGAAGGAAAGGGGAAGCAGAGGAAGGGAAAGGAGAGGAAGGAGAGAGGTAAGGAAGGAGAATGCACATTGTTTGTTTGAAAGAGAAAGGAAGGAAAATGAAGAAATATGAGTGTTTTCCATTTAAATCTATTCATTTTTTGAACAAAATTTGTGTATATATTATGTTTTAACCCCTCAAATCAAATCAATTTCCTCCCTTTTTGTTATCAAAAAAGAGGATTCTCCATCTTTTCAAATTACTTCCCCTTCTTTTCCTTTATTTTTTCTATCCAAACACAATATTAGAGAACGTGCGGATCATTGTCAATAGAAATATAATAAAATAACTATGTAGCAAGTTGAGAGGGAAGAAGGGAGTGTTGTGCTACACTGTTAAATTTAACAATGTCTTGCATTCTCTTATAATCTCAATTATGAAAAAATGTCTCTTATTATCTTTTACGTGTATTTCAACAATTTATATGACTTGTAATATTTTCTAATACGGTATACCAAAATTTATAACCAGGCTCTAAATTTAAATAGACAAAATAAGTACTTATTAAATAATTTTGCAAATAAAACTAATGGATTGTAAAAGGAATTTTTTAATGGTAATCACATATTTTTCCAAGGAAAAACTTCATGTCACTATCTTACTAGTCTCCTTTTTGGGCATGTGACAGGAGTTTGACAAGGTTTACGGGCCAGCATGGCATTGTATTGTGGGATCGAGTTTTGGATCATTTGTTACACATGCGACTGGTTGCTTTCTATACTTTTCAATGGAGAAATTATGTATTTTACTTTTTAGAACAAAAGTTAAAAGAGCTATGCAATAGTAGTTAAATATTTTATACTACTCTATTCTCTTTCCCTCCCTCTCTTCCTCTTAAATTAATTGTCCATATAATAAACGTGTAAATGTAAACAATATAATGCAAGTTTGAGCATCATAATTTTAAATAGCTAAAGGAACAATCGTTGTGGTATGTGATAGCTTTCTGTGCATTATTTTTTTCGTCTATAGACCTCTTTTAAGAATCATGTTGTTAATATTATTTTGCTTACTTGAAAGCCCCAAAATAAGGGGGATTTAAGGCACCTTTTGTTTCTGTTCAATCATTCCCAAATTGATACCTAAAATTTAATGCGATAAAAAATGTTGTGCAAGCATATCTAATGTCTTTGTATGCCAAAATACCCACCTAGAGTGCCTTCATGCACTTCTTTAACCAATGTGTATCTAAGGGGGTGTTAGGAATGCACAATAAGTTATCTTTGAAAAGAAAGCCTTCTTGAAAATATAAGGGTCCATTGGCTCATTTTGACAATCTTGGTAAAGTTGCTTCATCTCAAGGTTGCTGAATACAACACCTTAATCATTTTAAAGCCTAAGGTCTTTGCTTCGAGTAGGAATACTAGGTGGTGCTTTCTACTAACTTCTTTAGCTATTACATTTTTCTTACTGATTTTAAATATAGAAGAGAAGTTGAAAGACTGTAACAACTTTACCCGTTTACCATGCCTTTCATATTGTTTTTTTTTGTCCATTTATAAGCTTTAGGGACTTATGATTTGATTGCTGATTGAACGGTTGGACCTCAAAGTAATAAGGCCAGTTTTCCAATGGTCTTACCATATCATAGAATTCCTTGTCATCAGTGGAATAGTTTAACCTATTACCACTCAATTTCTAACTACAATAGGCTATAAGCGTTCCTTCTTGGATTAGTACAGCTCTAATGCCCTTCATACTTGCATCACACTCAACATCAAAGGATTTAGTGAAGTCTAGTAGTCTGAGTGTAAGGGCTTGGAACATCTTTGTGTTAATCAATTCAAAAGCTTTTGTGCTTTTATGGTCCACTCAAAGTTTTCTTTTTTAGTGCACCTAGTCAAAGTTGTCATAATGGTACAAAATTTTTTGATGAACTATCTATAAAAGGAAGCTAACCCATGGAAAGATGTTACTTGAATGATGCTTATAGGGACTTCCCGAGATGCTATTACTTCTACCTTCGAGGGACATACCTCTACTCCATCTTTTGCAACGACGAATCCTAGAAACTTCACTTCTTGAAGTAGCATAGAGCATTTTTCTAGTTTTTCATATAGTTGTTTTCTTAGAACCTAAAATAGTTGTCTAAATAAGTGAGGTGCTCCTCTGAGCATCTACTATAGTCTATAATGTCATCTAAGTAAAGTATCACAAACTTGCCTAACAAAGTGCTAAGGACTTTATTTATGAACCTCATAAAGGTACTAGGGGCACCAATCCAACCAAAAGGCAGCATTAACCACTAATACAACCCATATTGATTTTGTAGGCAGTTTTCCGCTCATCACCTATCTTCATTCGAATATGATGATAGCCACTTTTATGATCTATTTTACTAAACCAACTAGCCCCAACAAGATCATCTAAGAAGTCATATTCTAGGAATTGAAGACATATACTTAATGATGTTGTTGATACTTTTCTATCATTACACATTCTCCATGTGCCATCTTTTTTGGGATTAGTAATTTAGGTACTGCACAAGGACTTAGACTCTCTTTTACCTCTCCTCTACCTAATAACTCCTCAACCTATCTTTGTAATTATTTAGAATGTATAGGATTTGTCTTGTATGCTAGTTTGTTTGATAAGGGTACTCTTGAAACAAGTTCAGTTTGATCTTTTATGCCTCTAATTAGGGGTAGTCCCTTAAGCAAATCTCTACCCCTTGATTAATTAGTTTTTACATCTTATGATGGAATACAAAAGTCAATGTTTATTTTTGATCAAAGTATTAAGTCAACTATGCTATTATTTATTGTGCTAATATGATTTGCTGTAGCATAAAATATAAGTTCAAAATACTTATATTAGAGTCGTTTGATAACCGATGGCAAAACATACTTTGCCTTAATTACGCTATACTATATTATTGATATAATATGGAGATATAATTTATCTTCAAACGTCTAGTGGATCGTCATGGAAAGATTACATTTTAATCATTACAATCGTGATCTCTTGATATATGGCAAGATCATTAAAACCGGCTTTGTCCCTATACACTAGTCATATGTAATAGATATTATTCTATTTTAATATAATCTTTGCCAAATTTGTCTTTGTTTATTGTAAGTAAAGATTATATTCAAAGGAAAGAATTACTCAATTACTTGTAACGTCATATTGTGTTTTATTAACAAAGTTTTGTATGAAACTTTCCCTTGATACAAAAATTCCACTACTTAATTTCAAGGCCTCGACTGTTCGAAGACAGAAAAATTATCGTTGAGGATTCTAGCTTTAACAACTATCAAAGTCTTTCAAAGCCTTCAGAATCCCTCCACAAAATTACTCTCGGGTTATACATTCAAGAAAACCTTCCTTTTTTTAGGTTGCCTTGTAATTATTCTAAGAGTAATTTTATTTTAAGTTTTATAACTCCCATTGGGAATATTTTTAAGTTATACATAAAGTCCATATCAAAACTAATACTATATTCATTGTATGAAAAGAGGAAGATTGGAGGAAAGGAAAATTCTTAAGTTCACTATGATTTGAGTGTCTAGTTTTGGTAGCATTGTGGCTACGAAAGTTGTTAGAAGAAAAGTGTGACCTTCTTCTAAGGCTTGTAATCTAGAACTCTAAGTAAAAGTGAATAAAGAGACTTTGCCCAAATCCTACTAGCAAATGAAAGCTCAAGAGTATAGATTAGGTCCAATTAAGGGACTGGATTTTATAATCATTGTGTTCATTATTTTTGTACTATTACTTTTTGTTATTCATTTATTTAAAGAAGTCACAAAATTATTTCCAACAAACACATTTGTATTTTTAGTTTCAAGGCCCTGGCTGCCTTGACAAGGCCTTGACTTATTATCAGGGAAAAGTTGTCATACTCTATTCAACACCCCTCTTCTAGAGTATTCCACCACCTTATTGATTCTTCACACAAGACTTTATATGGCAAGGTAGTTGTTAAAACATCATTCCTTACTTCTTTAGTAAATAAAATCACTACTTTCTACCCAGTTCTTACTTCTCCATACTGATCAAATGCATTACAGGTTTGTTTTATGTAGGTGGTATTGCATTGTGAGGAGGCAAGGGTAACAAGTCCTTTTCTTTTTCCCTTGTGTTTTAGAGAATAGACGATGTTAGAATATCCATTATGTAAGGTCTTTATGTCATGTTGCTAATGTCTTCCTAACAACACATGACATAAATCCATTTCCAAAACATTACACAACACCTTATCTTGGTAAAACCCTATATTGAAAGCTATTAAACACTGTCTTTTAACTGCATTTCCTATTTTCTCATCCAACCAACTCAGTTTATAAAGATAGGGTTAAGGATCAGTGTTTAAACCTAGACTCCTCATTAACTCCTTATTAACACAGTTGGATTCACTACCTCCAAATATTTTTAAGACACACATTTTCTCCCCCAATGCTATACTTTGTTTTAAAAATGTTCTCTCTTTAGACTGAATTCTTGACCTTAGAGACTATGTAAAAATTCCTTGTTATCAATCGATTCTGTAGTTCCTTTTTAATGTAGATCTGCGCTATATCACTCTCCTCACGGCTCCCAAATTGTTAAAAATGTGAGACATATCAGGCTCATTAGCAAGAATATGGAATATTATCACTTCTTCTTTTCCTTTTATAGACACTAACATGGTTTTAGGTCCTACACCTTCATGTATTTTTCTATTTGAGTGAAAACTCTTGCATTAGGAGATTGACATTTATAGTGTCCATAAACATAACATTTAAAGCAAATGACCTCTTTTAATGTGTTGTTCTTGTCCTTTGGAAGATGGGTTAAGATTGGTTTTTTTCCTAACTAGTGGGGTGTTCATACAGTTAGTGATGCAATTATGAATAGCTCACAACTTAATAACAAAATAGAGGAGCATAATTGCATCATGACATTGATAAAGCCCATTGAACCTCCATGTGCTAAACCTAATATACTTGCTGGTCATTGCTTGTATGAGAGAGATCATCCTCCACTTGGACTAAACATGAACATGGAATCAAGGCAAAGACAAGTAGGAACTCCAGGAAGCCTTTCACCAGACATTAGGCTGAACAGAAAGCTGGTCCAACGCATTCAATTAACAGAACAAGCAGAATCTCAATCTGCCGGGCAGCTTACCTTGCGAGCCATGGAACGCTCAGCCTGGTGCACGAATGAGCGGGGAAATCCAAGGGTTGTCATCTTTGGACTGGAAATAAGAGGCCAGGACGAAGAGGTGACACAGAGGGTTCTCACACAGGCCACAAAGATAGCTGCAAGGTCGGGTGTTTGCCTGCTGGTCGATAAAGGCTGATAACAGAACACTTAGACTATTTCTGTGTTGTTTTATTTTTCCTTTGTTGCACGTGTTTGTAATAATAGGCACGGGGTAGTTAAGTTTGTTAAAACCCCCAACTAGCCGTTAAGAAAAGCTCTATATAAAGGGCATGCTAATTGTAAGAGTTCAGTTGTTGATTAATAAAAAAGTTCATTCAGTAATTGAGATCAATTACAACTCTGAGTATCATCTTTGTGAGTGAAGCAAGGGAAATATTCAGCCATTTCCACGAAGGTTGAGAGAGTGAATCTCGACTTTAGTGTCAGGAGGAGGCCAGGAACCGAGTGAAGGTTCATTGTCTCCATCCACGACATAGAACCATTCATCCGAATTGTTCTTGTCACCCTTCTGTTTTCATACAAAACAGAAGGTTTGGGTTGTTCTGCGTGTGTCAAGAGTGGTCTTGGCAACGTTCTTGAAGGCATATAGCGGGTTCTTGGATCATTCCACTCCATACTCACATCAATTGGTATCAGAGCAAGGCTGTAGAGTAGGGACACGATCAAGAGAAGTCGAGAAAATCAGGTATAAAGGATCACATACACGCCTGGTAAGAAGTAATCTGGAAAACTGGTATTGTGCAATTATTTTTCAATTTTCACGAATACAGGTACGAATTCGATCTTATACTTTTATAATTCGATCCTTCTTTTTTAATTACTCATTTTTGATTAAGAAATACGCATTATATCTTGTCGTTGTACAAATTTGATTGTAAAAAGAAAAAACCTGGAAAACTGATTGTTGAATGAATGAATGTGTATCACTTTAATTTCTGAAAAATTTGTTTCTGAGTCATTATACGTATCAAATTGTGTCCATTAAGCCATTTGAATTCAATTCTTGAATGTCCCGAATGCATACTCATTGAAATTTGATGACAATTGCATTCTAAACGTTCGAACATCAGTCTTCGCTGAGAACACTAACATATGCGATTTTGATTCTTGTAATTCGATTCTTTGATTGTTTTGATAGTGAAATCTGATAGGAATTAGGTAGAATTTGTTTGTAAACACTGGATATTACAATTTCTTTGAGGAGAATTTATCATAACAATCTGATTGCGAAAGATTTTCTGGAAAATTAGGGTTTGTGAGTGCGCATCTGAATTTCTTCCTTATTGTTTGCTGCATTTGATTTTCTGTAGTTTATTGAACGCATTAGATTGTTTAATCATTGTTTAGATCTTAATTTTGCATTGCCTAACATCATATTACGTTCTTGAATCATCATCACATAAAGTAGTTCATAAAGCAAAGGATTAAAGAACAAAAATCTGTCATTCACCCTCATTTAATCAGAAATCTTTGTGCATTTGTTTTTGTTTCTGAAAATTTTGCTGTTTAAGAATTTCTTGCATTGTGGCATTGATAACATCATGAATACGGATGAGAGGTTTTCTGAAATGGCTCTTGCCATCCAACAACTCGCACAAACCATGAATAGAATGCAGATGAACCAACAAGAAAGGGTAGCGCCTGCACATAACAATGAAAGAACCACAGAAGACAAAACCCTTAGATTGGATGTCTCTGATTTTGGAGGAATAACACATAACCCCGAAGATTATTTGGAATGGGAGGCTGGATTGGAAAGATACTTTGAGTTCAAAGAGACTTTTGAAGAACAACAATACAAGTTGGCAAAAATCAAGCTAACCAAGCTAGCTGCCATATGGCTTGAGGGAATTCAGAAGCAAAGAAGGAGGGAGCATAGGGAAAGGATTAACACCTGGACCAAGCTTAAGAAACACCTTCGAAGGAAGTATGTACCCTCATCATATCGACAAAATCTCTTTGTACAATGGAGTACCCTCAAGCAAGGAAGCAAAACAGTGGCTGATTATATACAAGAGTGGGAAAAATTATTCGTCCTCTGTGATGTGAATGAGCCAGAGGAAATGAAGGTGGGTAAGTTCATAGGAGGCTTGAGAGGAGTTGAGGGAGAAGCTTGAAGTGACAGTGCATTAACCTATGAAAAATATGCGAAGAAGAAGACTACCTGTGCACAGCCATTCGAATCAGCACCATTTAAACCCAGCACAGTAGGTAGTGCAACTCGAGAGGGATCAAGTACTGGGTTGCACCACAGAAGGCCACATGCAGTAGCATCGAACAGGACCAGGGACAGTGTACCTATGAAGGATGTGATGTGCTTTAAGTGTCATGGTCATGGACACTATAAGAATGAATGCCCTAATGCACGAGCCTTCACAAACATAGAGTGGACTGAGATAAACAGCAGGGAGAGAGGGCCGAGAGCTATGTTAGTGGCCAAGGACGGGGAGGAGAAGGTCATACTACCACCTACACCTGCAGATGAAACCGAGGGCTCTTACGTACTGACCAATCTGGGCACACTTCAAAGAACAAAGCCAGGTGACATGGAGAGCAGTGAGTCAGAGGAAGAAACCATTGAACGCATATATCCAGAGGAGGGTAGCTACCACCTGCTCATACGAAGAAACTTCCATGCTACACCAAAAGGAAAACTGATAGATCAAAGGGAGAGTGTGTTCCAAACCAAATGTAGAGTGCAGGATCGAGTATGCAACCTCATGATTGATGGAGGGAGCGAGACCAACTGTGTGAGCAAACAATTGGTGCAAGATCTAAAATTACATACCATTGACCACCCTACTCCATACAAGCTACGTTGGTTAGACAATAAAGCCGAAGGATATGTAAAGAAACAAAGCTTAGTTAGCTTTGCCATAGGTTCTTACAATGATGAAATGTTATGTGATGTGATAGATATGAACGTATGTCATATATTACTGGGAAGACCCTGGAAGCACGCTAAACATTCCATACATAACGGTTTTACCAACGTCTACACCATCAAACATAATGGAATAATGAAAGAACTTATACCCTTACCTCCATGTAAGACCATGGCTATCACTACAAAATAGAACAAAGCAAGCTGTGCTTTGACTAAGATTAGATGCTGCAATGAAATTCAGAAGGGGAGAGAACCTGTGCATCTACTCATGAAGAAAACTAAGGAAGATCAAAACCAACAGCAAATCAAAGCATTAAAAACATATGAGACTGCATCAATAGACCTTGAGTTATTTAAACCTATGACTAATAATGTTACTGAACTGAACAAATTGCATCACGAAAATTCAATTACACTCTGTGATATAGATAGTTTTTATTTCATAGAAGACACTATAGTTAACTTTTCTTCTTGTTGCAGGTATTTTACAGATAGTCAGCAGGTACTACAACCAAAAAAGGAACTTGGAATGAATACCATAACGGAAAGGACACAATGCAATACAATCCCAAACAAGGACACCAAGCATGTGAGGCTGCAGGATGGAACTTTGATAGGGAAGCATTTGAACCTGCTGCACAGCTATGGGATCTCAGAGACTTTCAACTTGGATGATTCAAAAAAGCTTGAGAACAACGCAGAATTGAGGACAATTATGTTTAAAGAAGGAGGGATTGATGCAATTATGAATAGCTCACAACTTAATAACAAAATAGAGGAGCATAATTGCATCATGACATTGATAAAGCCCATTGAACCTCCATGTGCTAAACCTAATATACTTGCTGGTCATTGCTTGTATGAGGGAGATCATCCTCCACTTGGACTAAACATGAACATGGAATCAAGGCAAAGACAAGTAGGAACTCCAGGAAGCCTTTCACCAGACATTAGGCTGAACAGAAAGCTGGTCAACCGCATTCAATTAACAGAACAAGCAGAATCTCAATCTGCCGGGCAGCTTACCTTGCGAGCCATGGAACGCTCAGCCTGGTGCACGAATGAGCAGGGAAATCCAAGGGTTGTCATCTTTGGACTGGAAATAAGAGGCCAGGACGAAGAGGTGACACAGAGGGTTCTCACACAGGCTAAAAGACAGCTGCAAGGTCGGGTGTTTGCCTGCTGATCGATAAAGGCTGATAACAGAACACTTAGACTATTTCTGTGTTGTTTTATTTTTTCTTTGTTGCACGTGTTTGTAATAATAGGCACGGGGTAGTTAAGTTTGTTAAAACCCCCAACTAGCCGTTAAGAAAAGCTCTATATAAAGGGCATGCTAATTGTAATAGAGTTCAGTTGTTGATTAATAAAAAAGTTCATTCAGTAATTGAGATCAATTACAACTCTGAGTATCATCTTTGTGAGTGAAGCAAGGGAAATATTCAGCCATTTCCACGAAGGTTGAGAGAGTGAATCTCGACTTTAGTGTGAGGAGAAGGCCAGGAACCGAGTGAAGGTTCATTGTCTCCATCCACGACATAGAACCATTCATCCGAATTGTTCTTGTCACCCTTCTGTTTTCATACAAAACAGAAGGTTTGGGTTGATCTGCGTGTGTCAAGAGTGGTCTTGGCAACGTTCTTGAAGGCATATAGCGGGTTCTTGGATCATTCCACTCCATACTCGCATCAATGGGGTGTTCATACAGTTAGTCCTAATGGTAGGAGGACATGCACTTTTACTAAAACCATATGAAGTAACAATACTGTATCACCAGAATTTACTCCGTGCTCTTACGGTTTTGGTTCCATATTGAGGGTCGGAAATTCCAACCCTCAATACGGAACCAAAACCGTAAGAGAATGAAGGAAATTCGAGTGTTACAAATACTTGTTTTTCTTCACATATTGCTAGTAGATTAATGCACTACTACATGCACCCTCAGAAGTAAGATTTTTCTTGACTTTACCCTTTGATCGATCCATTATTTTATATGTTATGATTGAAGACAATATTTCATGTTTATTATTGATCAAGTGCATGCTATTATCTAGATGTGGTTTGTATATTTACATAGTATGAAAAACATAAGTTCGTATGAGCTTCATTATAGTCGTTTTCTATATTGTTGGAAAACATATTTGTTGCCTTAATCGTGTTCATTCCAACGGCTACATAAAAGATCTCAAAGGTATGATTTCTATCTATGTTTATTTTGGTAAGATCTCACCATATATGACAAGATATTAGATTGAATTTATTTCGTATGTTGCTATACCTAAAGATATATATATATATATATATATATATATATATATATATATATATATATATATATATATATATATATATATATATATATATATATATATATATATATATATATATATATATATATATATATATATACACTTGCGTAAAACCGACTAGATTATTCTTACGAAGTATTGTTTTTGTTTTAAGGTAATATTCTGATTTCCTACTACTCTATATGGTTTTATACCAACATGTTCTATTATTTGAAAATTGCCTATGATATAAAGATACGGTAGCAATATATATATATATATATATATATATATATATATATATATATATATATATATATATATATATATATATATATATATATATATATACACTTGCGTAAAAGCGACTAGATTATTCTTACGAAATATTGTTTTTATTTTAAGGTAATATTCTGATTTCCTACAGCTCTATATGGTTTTATACTAACATGTTTCATCATAGGAAAATTGCCTTTGATATAAATATACAGTAGGAGTTTCGAATATATATATATATATATATATATATATATATATATATATATATATATATATATATATATATATATATATATATATATATATATATATGTATATATATATATATATATATATATATATATACATATATATATATATATATATATATATACATATATATATATATATATATATATATATATATATATATATATATATATATATATATATATATATATATATACATATATATATATATATATATATATATATATATATATATATATATATATATATATATATATATATATATATATATATATATATATATATATATATATATATATATATATATATATATATATATATATATATATACATATATATATATACATATACATATATATATATACATATACATATATATATATATATATATATATATATATATATATATATATATATATATATATATATATATATATATATA
>NC_080052.1:5218393-5220893 GCF_026212465.1 Amaranthus tricolor | reverse complement strand
CAACGACAAAGTATGGGTTTTTTACACGTTACCAATCTCTGTTTTACAAAACTACTCTCAACTCAAACACCCAAAACCACACCAAATAAGACAACATTATCTAGCTACTATTTGATCAAATTTTGTTGCCTAAGCTTCCAAAACACTAAATTAATGGTTCTCATATTTTGTTTTGTTTCTGGTATCAAATTGTATTTCGTTTTGTGTAACGTTGCTTTCAATTATAATGTAAATTTCCAAATACCATCAACATGGTAGTGATAAGCCTAGAAGCTCATGTAGTCAAGTAAATATAAGATAGCCTGAACTCATGAGAAGTAAAACACAAAAGCCAGAAGGATTCCTCTCCTGTATCCAACCCAAACCCAAAAAACAAACAGAAACAAACAGCATAAGGAAACAACACAAGTAAATTGACACAATTTAGAGAAAAATCAGGAGGAAAATCTTTGTCCCATTAGGCATGTGGTTATTAATTACCTCAATTTTGCTCGTGTTCAATGCAGAGGAAGCATCAACATTTCTTGCTAGTTTGAGAGCAGCAGCAGCAAGCTTCTTAGCTTCATCATCGTCTCCCTTCAGTGCAACAGTATTGCACTTTGTTTCCAAAGATGACTTAGTAACTTCTATTTTCTTTGAACCCAATCCCAATAATGACATCCATCTCTGCAACAAGGAGAAAATGGTCAAGATTTAAGCATTGTGTCGTAAAGGCTGGGTTCAAACACCAGCTGAGTTGCAATATTAATCAAGAACAATCAAGAAAATCAAGAGATATTATATTCTGAATTTCCTCTGTTTATTTCCTCAATGAAAGCTTATTACAAGAGTGGATGATTTGAGTTTCCCAACTCCAAGCGTTTTATGCTTTACAATATATTTTTCAACACGCCCACTCCTGTCCCCTAAACTGCCTAATAGGCTTCTACAACAATTAACTGGTAACCTACAAAAACCCAAAAAGACTAACAGCTTCACCTAACATAGCTACTTATTAATTCTTCGCGCCCTTCTACTATACGTATATTTAAGAAAGGGTTTGTCACCTGCTGTCTCCTTGACTTCATTCATAAGAAATTGTCACGCACACACAAGCTCTTCCTTCCTTCCTCCCAAACCAAAAAAAAAAAATAAGATTTTAATTTTAAAAAGTCTTACATTAGAAACTGTCAGTGGTTTTCTATTTCCAATTGAATTACGTTTGTTTACAATGGATTTCAATGTCCTGGACGATACTCCTTTATCCATTTGCTGCCACACAGCATCTGCCCGAGCATTGATTTCTAGCAAAGATACAGACTTTTAAATAATTCCTGATGGGAAACGAAACAAACTCATAAATACACAGTATTACCATTTTTTTCAGACTGTGAAGGACTTCCCTTTTTTGATTCAATGGCAGTTACATCCATTTCCTGCATCATGAAGGATATCAAACATTCATTCAAATCAAGTACCCAAAGTAAACATCAATATGTACTTTGACATCCAAACGTCTATTAGATTCAAAGATCAATTTATATGATGAATGCAAGAAAAAAATTGAGACTCAACAAAATATTAATACAAGATCAGGTAGACTCCATTGATCAAACTTGAAGATAATTATGCACATAAAGAGCCAACGCACTGATCTTTAAACATACTTATAACTAAATCTTCCAACAAATATACCTAAAAATCATACTAATTGCTATCCAAATAGTGTAATGAGCAACGACAATATCCTAAGCACAAGAGCAATTCAAAAACTTCTAAGAAAAATTCTCTACAAAAGAATAATACACAAGAGCAAAATAAATCAGCTACTAGACATCTTCTAAAAAATTAAGTGAAACAATTTAACTATTAGCCCTCTTCTCATATGAAACCCTACAGTCGGTTTTACTCACTTTAATACCTTCTATTAAGGGAATCTTCTCATATTAGTTTTGTTGAATGTGTCATAAACCTGGTATGATGAGTAATGCAAAGAAAAATACTTGTCTTGGAAATCACAACTTAATACCAAGGGGCCCAGTAACTAGATATAATGACGGATCTAGGAAAAAAGCAAGTGTTGTCCACAATTAAACTATCAAATATTCAAAGTGAGGACTTTGCAAGGACAAATCCAACAAAAAAACAAATGATGTCAATGATTTAAATTTTCAAAAATTACGTTCAACATCGTAATTATTAAGCATAATGTGTACGCCGAATTTTCAATTGTTTCTTGAAGTATTTTTTGAAGTTCATTTTTTAGCTTTTTATGCAAAAACTATATTACTTAAAATCATTTTGCAATGCATTGATTTCCATAACAATGAAGAATTTGTATTCTTGATTTTAATTGCTAAGGAGTTACAAACTACATACAACAAAGAACGGTTGCACATAATTTCTCTTGCAAATGAGTCTATTTTACCACTAATTATCAACTGAAGATACTCCATTTCTTATATAATCCCAATGTCCATTTGTCTTTAAGAGATTACCACACATTTTATTTTATTCAGTG
>NC_080052.1:5208393-5213393 GCF_026212465.1 Amaranthus tricolor | reverse complement strand
ACCAGACAATGGTTGAACCAAAACAACGGCCTTAAGGTCACTCACCAAACCCGTGTTTGCTTTTCAATTGGTAACTCCTATATTGAAGAACTCTTGTGTGACATTGTGTTGATGGATGCTTGCCACATCCTTCTAGAGCGACCATGGCTCTTTGATTGTCGAGTCGTTCATGATGGTTACCATAACACCTACACCTTTACAAAAAATAACAAAAAAAAATCTTAACCCCTTGACCCCAACTGAAAACCCAGAACCGAATGCTACTCCTTCCTTAGAACCGCTCCTATCTTTAACTACCCTTCTCATAGCCGAGCACCATGAACTTAATCCCCACAAAGATCTAATCCTTACCAATTCCGATGAAGAAGAGAACCTAAGAACCAAACCAAACCAAACCACACACTTTTAACCCCTTTACTAGAAGAGTTCCAAGAAGTCTCTCCTACAAAAACTCCCCCAAGAATTCCCCCTCCAAGAGATATTCAATACAAGACTGATCTTTTATTCATGGAGCCATGCTACCTAAAAAACCCGCCTATGGAACCAATCCTAGAGAAACCGAGGAGATTCGAAGACAAGTAAGGCTTTCATATCATTTACAAGCATGCCAGTATCTATTTGCCAACAAATGTACTTTCATACAAAACCAATAAACATTTATCTTTAAGAATTTCTTCACATAATCAAGTACCCCTAAAATTAAGAAGCAAAACAACAGTTAAATAAAACTCTAATATGAGAAAAAACAAGAAAAAGAAATTTCTAACAAACTTAATCCTCCAAAAACCCCTTATAAAACCCACAAAATCACATGCATTACAATAAAAGACCTAGCCAAACACAAACAACCAGTAAAATCCAGGATTTAAAAGAACCACAATGAAGATCAGTGAATCGAACATAAAAAATCGAACCATAAAAGAAGACAATAAAATGGAACACAATAAAGTCGAAGAACCATAAGAACGAAATACAATGATAGAACACAATAAAATCGAAGAAAATTAGAAATACAAGAAATAAAAACTAGAAGAAATAAAAACCATATATCAAACACAGTACAAAGAACGAAAAAAAACAAAAGATGTTACCGTTGAGCCTTGAGGGGTTGAGGGCAAATAAAGAGGCTAAAATGAAGACGGCGAACTGAAGAAGCAGTCGGCGCCTGCGCCTCTTTCCTGATTTGTTGGACAAATAAAGAGGACTAGGGATTTTTCAAGTCTCCTACAGACTTCGTCATATGCGTGAAGTTATCTAGGGCTTATTAATTGATCTTGCCGAAATCAAAATTAAACCGACTCGAAAATGTGTTCTTTTTTTAAGTTTATCGAACCGATATTAACCGACCCAAGTTATACCCGAACCGGTTGACAACCGAAAATGGGAAAAATGAACCCGAGCTGTAACCGATTTTTGTAACTGACACATAACTGTTAACCAAGATTACCTGAACCTAATAATGACCGACCCGAATCATGCTCGAAACTGAAATTGATCCGGCTAAAACCGACTTAACCCAAACGATGTTTAGATCGAACTGTTGTAAATCTGAACTAAATCTTTACATAGAAATATGATCAACTCATATTCAATCTTCTTATTAGTTATTCTAATAAAGTGATAAATATTCTAATAAAATAAATTTTATAAAAGCATGGTTTCATATATTTAGAGTTAATAATCAATGATCAATGTTTATTTAACTACTTTTGATCGAATTAGATGAAAATTGATAGTTACTTTATAATTTTAATTTTCGGTCAAACAAATAAAAGTAACAATGTAATAATGATCACTAATTGATTTGCATTTTAAGTATTTTGCTTTAAGTAAAGGGAACCTTATCATCAATTAAAAAATGACTAACAACTTAATCTGATACTGACTCGATCGATAGTAATTAGTAATTCGTAATTTGTAGCCGAACTCTACTTGAAAAATACCCGAACCCGATCTGTACCCGGTAAAACCAAACCAATTATTAACCGAAGACAACCCGAGACCGATTGAAACTCGATACGAACTTCAACCTACACCGAATTGATGCTAACCCGATAGCTCGTATAACCGATCTTCAACTGAACCGTGACTAACCCACCCGACCCGAGTATGACTCGTCGTAACACGCATCCGAAATATAACTGATCCGAAATACAACCGAACCGAATGAAACCCGTCTGAAACCGACCTGATGACCCGAATGAACACCTCTACCTATCCCCTAGAAAATGTGAAACAAATAATCAATGTTAACAAAAAAAATAAACTTAATTCCAAAAATAAGTATTTTCATATCCGAGCCTAAGGTCAGGTTAGTTCGCGAATACTAACAGCGAACAAAAACATTGGTCAAAAAAAATTCAAAATTGACTGTTCGCAGTAATTAACTACGAACAAAATGGAGACAATGTCATACTGATAAAAGAGACAAAAAATGAAAATTATGTTTGTTTGCAATTAGTAACCGCGAACATACATGTTTTTATTTTATTTTTTTTGTCTATTCCATTTTTATGATATTGTCTTTTTTTGTTCTCAGTTATAAACTGCAAACAAACAATTTTGACTTTTTTAACCAATTATTTTGTTTGCTATTAGTAATTGCGAACTAACCTGACCTTAGGCTCAAACATGAAGACGCTTATTTTTGGAATTAAGTTTATCTGAAGCTCATTTTTTTGTTAAAATTGATTATTTATTTTATATTTTCATCCGCTATAAGTAAACTGACCTATTAATCATTTTTAAATAAACTCATCTAATGGGTATAATTGCTCATAGCATTGAAGGATGACCTGCAATCTGTAAATCATGTAGATTTTAGATTAACCCATTTCTCTCTCCCTTCTTTGATCTTAGTTACATAATATTAACTTCCTTCAACCTTCATAACTCCATTCCAGCTCATTAAGAACATTCATCAAACTTTATGTAATTAATAAAGCATCAAACTTTGAGTTAGATTGTCAAATGGTTTTAACTAAGAAACCTACTATTTTATGCGGGTCCAAATTGGATATTTTAAGTGCATATATTTCATTTTTGTTCCTGTTATGGTAACATTTAATTGTTTATTTATTTAATAATTATCATGGTGAAACTACCTGATTCCCCTTTGACCTACCGTTGACCTGGACTCTTAGTGAAGGGGCTTTTATGACATTCTGTTCGATATGCTTAACCAACAAGTAAGTAACTTCCTAAAACCTTAAAAAAAAACTACCCATTCATCACAGTAATTAACCATACCCTCCTATCAACTGCCATGATACCCATGAAGTCCAACATACTCTCTGCAATCCTTATAAATAAAAGCTAGCATCACCATTTGTGAAAAAGAGAAATAATACCATACCGAAACTCTGCCAAAATCTCTACTCACCATCTTCATCAATACACCAAAATATAAACAACCACTATCCTGATATCTACATTTATTATCATTTATTCATTGATCTCTCATCTCTGATCTGACTTGAGCGTCGGAGGAGCTTTCCGGGAGATCACCCCCGAGCAAGGCTAACGTGTTGTGTTGTAGGACTTCATGTTACCTCCACGGAAGGGTTATATCTCACTTCCACTTCGTTGACCGTTGATCGTTGATTTTGATAACACTTCTACTCCAGGTATTTCAAGTGTCTCTTACACTTCCTCGTTTCATCACCGAAATAGTTTGGCGTTGACTGTGGGAATCGTTTAATAAGCTCTTGAACAAAAATCCATGGCTCCCAAGAGGAATCCTACACAAGCCACTACATTGCACAGCACAGATACAGACACTTCCACGGGTCAGGCCAACAATCAAGTCGTGACTCGCCGTGATATGGACATGCTGGCACAAAATCTCACTACTTCTTACACTGAACAACTTCGTGCCATTGTCAGCGTCAATGCCGCTACCCCCCATCAACAGGCTTTGTTGATGTTGATGTACACCACCAACCAGGCTTTGTTGTGTAAATTTTTCCCTACCACTTTGAGTGGTGTCGCTTTAAATTGGCACACATCGCTACCAGCTGGGAGCATCCATACATTTGCCCATTTGGAGGCCATGTGGCTTCCAAACGACAAGAGAAATCCAACTTCCACTTGTTAAGTATCATACAATAAGAGGGAGAATATGTAGCCACCTACTTGAAAAAGTTTCAAGAGGTTGTTTTGGAAGTCATTGACTTGGAAGATTCAGTTGCCATTAATGCCCTGATAAATGGAATGCGAACTCCGAAACTAAAATTCCAGCTCATAGAGAATCAAGTGAAGACATATGCGGAGGCTATGAGATAATGTCAAAGCTATGTCACTACTTGTAAAATATGTCATGCACATGATACCAAGAAGCAGAAGCACGATAAAAGGAAGCAAGGACCAAGTAATCCACATAGGGTTCACAAGGAAGAACCCCAAGCAAGAAAAGACAAAGGTTATCCCCCCCCCTCCCGTCAGCAAGGCCCTCCTTCCGAGATGGGCCCCCTAGATCCAGACAATTCTATGTCATAGAGGAAGAATCTCGAGCAAAGAACCTAAGGCACGGGGGAGAAGATTCTCGTTTTAATAGAAATAGGAGAAACATCTTCTATGCCATCTAAGATGCAATTCCTGCACCTCCACCTACCACCACACCATCGGATCACCGCAACTATAACTTATGGTGTGATTACCACCAGGAATACGGGCACACTCTGACACAATGCAGAGAGCTTAAACGTATTTTGCATCAAATGGCCAAGGAGCGGAAACTAGGGAGGTTTCTGAACAGGAAAGAATACCGTCTAAGGCATAAACCCCCAAAGGATGAAAAAAGAAAAGACGTCTTAAGTGATACACGTGAGGTCATCAATATGATCACAGGAGGTCATCAATATTTTGTTGCGTGTTTTTTTGTTTGCATAGCCTCCCTCTACAACGTTTAGGTAGATTTTGATCTTCCATTTCAAATTGATATTTGATATTACTAAAGTAAGACAATTGTACATGCATAAAATATTAATAAATTTGGAAAT
>NC_080052.1:5200893-5203393 GCF_026212465.1 Amaranthus tricolor | reverse complement strand
ATTACCTTAATTAATTGAGTAATGAAATTACTAATCAACTAAAATTGTAATAAATTCCAAGAAATTAAATATGAAACCCTAAATTTAGAAATTTACCACCAATTAAACTAAAAACCCTAAATTGATTAACAAATATGGTTTGAGGTATTGTATAATCATCAATCATGAATGAACAAAGTCAACAAACAATGTTTAACAATTAACTTTCAAAGAAATAAAAAATCTATAACCAATTAACAATTGAAATTAAAACATTCAAGAAAGAAACAAGAAGAAGAAAAAAATAGATATACTTTGAAGGTGGTGGGACGTGGCTACCTACTAGGGCTGGCGTCTGCGGCAGTTTTAGTGGCTGCCGGCTGACGAAGGGAGTGGAATAAAGGCTGACGGCACGGTGGATGAAGGTTTCAGGACTTAGGTTAGAACAGAATTTGTGAGGAGCGAAGGAGGAAACTGAGGAAGTAACGCACGAGGCTATAGCATTGATTTTTCAAAAAACAAATCAGTTACAAAATATTATTGTCACAAGGCTTGAACTCAGGCGATTGCTACTAATTGAGACACCCAACTTACCATTATGGTAATGGATGTGCATTATATACAAATCCACGATAAAAGGAGGCAAGGTCATGATATCTATGAATTTGTGTGATGCTAGAAGGCGACTACCATTCTCAAATGGCTTGGACTTTCTTTTCATCCACCTTGATCCCTTGGTCCAAAATGATTGTAACACCCGAATTTTCTCCCTTCCTTCAAGATTCTGGTTTCGTTTAAGGGGTTGGAAATTCAGCTGAATTTCAAACCCCTTAAAAGAAACCAGAATCGTAAAGGAAGGGAGGAAATTCGGGTGTTACAATGATGAACCCTAAAAACACCACACATGTTGAAAAGAATTGGCATTTCTCCAGTTACTAATAACATATTATAAATATATATATATATATATATATATATATATATATATATATATGTGTGTGTGTGTGTGTGTGTGTGTGTGTGTGTGTGTGTGTGTGTGTGTGTGTGTGTGTGTTTGTGTGTGTGTGTGTGTGTGTGTGTGTGTGTTTGTGTGTGTGTGTGTGTGTGTGTGTGTGTGTGTATATATATATATATATATATATATTTATAATATGTTGTTAGTTACTGAAGTTTACTTTTTCTTTTCTTTGTTGATGGCTCGTCTTTGATGGCCTTGTTATGACACGTTGGTCTACGATCTCACGTTGAGCAGCAAGGATATCATAGATAGATCTTGCAGGTTATGGAGATTCTTTGCAATGCATACGGGGAAAATGAGTGAGAACCTTGAAGTGTGCAATATTATTTTTTTTTTTTTGACGCTACACGTAGTTTCTTTTCATTTAAATAGTTTACATTTTTGGTTTGAGGCACATGCCCTCTCTTTAATGTAATTCATTTCGCTGCAAAGGTTTAGATCATACGACAATTTATATATCATTAATTTAGCTTGAATGACCTGTAAAGTTTGGTTGTGTTTTTGAAAACCCAAGTGTTTACATGAGAACCAAGATCCATGCTTAGATAGTCGACAAAGGATTAGGCAATAATAATTCCGCCGTGATTTTTGTTACAAGGTTGTTGATGTCTTTTCTTTATTATGTTTTATTACTTGTTTATTTCTTTTAGTGCGTCCAATTTCAGGGCAGATGCTGCCGAAATTTACGCACAACTTAGCTTGGGTGTTTTCCTACCCCTTTAGTTGAAGCAATCAAACTTAACTTTTTCTTTTCCCTTTCTTTATTTTTATTTTATTTTTTTATGTAACACCCAAATTTCCTCCGTTCCCTTGCTGTTTTATTTTCGTTTAGAGAGTCGAAAATTCAGGGGTGTTGTGACATAACAAATGACATGTTAATAATTGAAATTTTGAGCATGAATGACGGTTATAGAAGCAGATGTTGCAAATTATGGGTAGCGTTAAAGCTATTATGATGTACATGTCCTAGTTAAGTTACGACATCTTGTACTTACCTTCATGTCGATGGTTATACAACCTTTCACCTTATATTTGTTGATTATGTGTTTATGTTTCACTGATTAGTAGTTTATGTCAATATTATTTAGACAAGCTTATTAGTTCATTTTAGTCTTGAAGTTAGTGACTTGTTATTTCGAAATAAGGTTGAATTTCATGAAAAACAAGTGTATATGCCTAGTTCAAATAAGTGTACAAAGTGTGTTCTAGTGTTGGCACATCTATGGGGACGAAACTAAAGAGAACGAGCTTGTGCAATTGATCACCAAAAATGTGCAATGTGGTATCAAACAACTAAGTCCCACGACTTGTGTTTTTAATTACTTATTTTAATTGTTAGTCCAATTTAGCTAGGTAGTTATCTTATGTAAGTTGATTAAATTAGTAATAATTACTAGAAGTTATAGTTAGTTTTTTATTAGTTATTTTCGATTTTTATAAGTTACTAGTAGTTATTTTTGGTTTTTATAAGTAGGAAATCATGGGACGGAAATGGTGCATATA